>NC_073691.1:18777686-19077686 GCF_029784155.1 Uranotaenia lowii | reverse complement strand
ACACGGTTTGGCAAGACTCTCCGCTGCTGATGGCAGCGTTGGCTGGACACGTAATTGCGCTGGATGGAATCCATCGGTTGCACCACAGTACCTTGGCTATTTTGCATCGTTTGATCCATGATCGTGAAATGCAGCTCTACGACGGGAGGAGGTTGATGCGACATGATCGGTACGATCGTTTGCTGGAAATGGGATTCACTGCTGAAGATCTTACTGGACGAGGTATTCTTCGGATCGACCCAGCATTCAGGATTATTGCGATGGCAGAGCCGCATCAAAAAACGGGTACCAACTGGATAACGGCTGAAACGTTGAACCTGTTTCTGTTCCACGAAATTCGCGGTTTGAGTCAAGAGGAAGAATTTAACGTGATTGATTCTCTGTACGGGCCGCTGGACGATACAATGCAACAGATATTGAAGGTTGCCCATTACCTTCGAAGCGCACAGGATTCGACAATGCAAAATTTGGGTAGTAATCTGTCGACAAGACAACTGTTAAGAATAGCTCGTAGACTCCACCAATACGGTGAACATCTGAGCGATCGTTCTGCCTACAGTATTCTGCACAACACATTTTTAACCAAGTTTATGCCAAATCTTCCGCGAAGTGTACTTGAAAATGCCTTAAAAACTTGTAGAGTAGCCCCCGGAAAAGAGCAACGAGCTGAAGACGTAACGGTGTCCACGGAAGATGGAATTCTAAAAATAGGTAATACATCGGTACCGATCTACCAAACCGAAGCTGTTAGCAAGGTTCCGGACATCGTTTTCTATAATGTACCTCAACATATCAAGCTGATGGAACGACTTCTGCAAGATTTCACTCTTGGAGAGCATCTTCTGTTAGTAGGAAATCAAGGTGTTGGTAAAAACAAGATAGCTGATCGCTTATTGCAGCTCATGAACAGACCCAGAGAATACATTCAACTGCACAGGGATACCACGGTACAGTCATTAACGCTCCAGGCGAGTATTCGAGACGGCAAGATCATCTACGAGGATTCCCCGCTGGTGAAAGCCGTCAAAAACGGTCACGTCCTTGTGGTAGATGAAGCGGACAAAGCCCCCATCCACGTGACCTGCATCCTCAAAACCTTGGTCGAGAACGGAGAAATGATGCTATCCGACGGTCGAAAAATATGTCCACCGGCCAAGGGAACTCCTCAGGCTAATGATAAACTGATCTACACCCATCCAGATTTCCGTATGATCGTTCTAGCCAATCGGCCAGGCTTCCCATTCCTTGGAAACGACTTCTTCGCTGCCCTCGGTGATCTGTTCTCCTGTCACGCCGTTGACAATCCTTCACCGAGTTCAGAAATCTACCTGCTTAAACAATACGGACCAGATGTCCCGGAGAAAACAATCCGCATACTGGTGGACGCCTTCTCCGAGTTACGTGACATGGCTGACTCCGGTATCCTCAACTACCCGTACTCTACCCGAGAGGTGGTCAACATCGTTAAGCACCTTCAGAAATTCCCAACCGACAACATGGCCGAGCTCATCGGAAACGTTCTGGACTTCGATCGCCATACACCGGAAACGCTGGATCAGGTAACGAACATCCTTCTGAAACACGGTCTAGAAATTGCTCCGTACGCCAAAAACGAACTGGCGGCCTTGAGGCGTCAACGGGAAATTCAGATGACGATCAAGAGCCACAGTGGGAAAGACGTTTCCGGACCTAAACACGGAAAAGTCGATCCCAACAACGATCCGCACGTGGGAGGGAACACTTGGGCCGGTGGATCGGGTGGTCGTGACACCGCGGGACTTGGAGGCAAGGGAGGTCCCTATCGGCTGGATTCGGGTCATAAAGTCCATCAGCTTTCGGACGCGGAAAAGGACGACATACCAGAGCATGTGAAGAAGGCCGCCAGGGAAATGAACCGGAAGGCGTTCGAGGATAAGTTGAGGGAAATTCAAATGAGTGGGTATGACCATAAGGTTTACACCGAGTTCAGTGGCCCAGTTCAAAAGCAGGTTCAACAATTGAGAGTCATCTTGCAGGCGTTACAAGCCAAGAGTAAGGAACGCCAGTGGCAGAAGCATCAAACTTCCGGAGAGATGGACGATACGAAGTTGGTTGAGGGAATCACCGGTGAGAAAAACATCTACAAAAAGCGAGCCGAACAAGAACCGGAACCAGGACAGCCACAGGAGAAACCTAAGCGGCTAAAACTGGTGGTTGATGTTTCCGGTTCCATGTATCGCTTCAACGGATACGACGGACGACTGGATCGACAGCTCGAAGCCATGGTCATGGTTATGGAGGCCTTCGACGGGTTCGAAACCAAAATCAAGTACGACATCGTGGGTCACAGTGGAGAAGCGGTGGAAATCCCCTTCGTCAACATCAACAACCCCCCGAAGGATGACAAACGACGGCTCGAGACGATCAAGATGATGCACGCCCATTCGCAGTTCTGCTGGAGCGGAGATCATACGCTGGCGGCCACCAGGAATGCGGTGGATGCCATCGCCAAGGAGGACTGTGACGAGGCCATCGTGGTAGTGCTGAGCGATGCTAACCTTTCACGGTACGGAATTTCCCCAAGAAACCTTAACGATATGCTCCAGAAACAATCCCCGAAGGTACAAGCGTACTGTGTGTTCATCGGAAGTTTGGGCGATGAGGCACAAATGTGAGTCGTTATTTTTTTTTTAAAATGAAGGAAAAATTTCTAATGAATTATTTTTAAATTCACAGAATTGCGGAAAATATGACTGCCGGGAAGAGTTTCGTATGTATGAACCTGGAACAGCTACCTCAGATATTGAAGCAGATCTTTGCTGCTTCCGTGTTACAGTAAGCTCGAAAACATTAGAAATTGTTAAGGAGATTTTTATTCCCAATGTATAGGTGCTAGACAATTAATTTCGTTGTATATTTCTATAAAAAAAATTAAGCATACAGGTTTGGTTAGTCAGTCTCGTTTGAACTACGGTACGTTGCACATCGTGTGTGTGAGCTGAATCGAAATCTAATTTATTTTTCTTCTCTCCTTCCACACGCTATTGTCGAGCGGTGCAATGACCCACAACGATACACCAAGGTCATCGAAAAATGAAGTTCGAGTGCGGAAATATCACGAAAATTATGCTGGGCCATATCTCGTTATGGCTGAAACAAATGTCGGAAATATATCTGCTGCGAAGATTGCTAAAAGTCTGGTGAAGAAATTTGGTGACGATTTTATACGTGCTATGCCGGTTTCTAAAACCAAAATGAAAATTTTGATGCGATCGAGGGATGCTGCTAATGAAATAGCAGGCATCGGTACCTCAAATGAAGTGCGTTTTTTTATCCCCCAACGGCTGGTGGAGTGCCTTGGGGTAGCCTATATTGAGCCGGATATTTGTGATGAAGAATTGAAGTTTGCTAATGCGTACGATAAACGCAAGTCGAATCAAGTTGATAACCCGGAGATAGTTCATGCTCGTCGTGTGCTTAGAAAATTAGCTGATGATAAAGAGGAAGCCCTGTTTACGGTGATTTTTACTTTCGCTGGGCAGAGTTTACCTACTCACATCGAGTTGAATAGAGTGCTTTATTCTGTTAAGCAGTACATTTATCCTGTCCGCCAGTGTGGTAACTGCTGGCGCTTGGGACATGATAAAAAAGGATGCAAGAGTGCTAAACGCTGTAACCAATGCTTGGAGCAAGTGGGCGGCGAAGATCATGCATGTGAAAATAGTGAGCCCCAGTGCGTTAACTGTTTGGGCTCCCATCGGGCCAATGATCACAAGCTTTGTCCGAAAATAATTCAAAAAAAGAAAACCGATAAAGAGCGGCGCGACACTTTTTCACAAGGACGTGTCGATTGGTTTTGTGGAACAACTTCAAATGAATCATCAAACTCACTAACTATCATCTCCCAACCAACAACAAAATCCACCGTGGCAGTTGCTTGCCAAACAAGTAATGTTGACAAGAATGGGTCTAATCCTTCCAGCAAACGTCGTCATAATGTCGATTCGGACGATGAGCTTCCCCAACTTGAAGTTAACATTTCTGACGGGGTTTGCGATTCGATCCGATCGACGATTGAATCTACTGAGGTCATCGATATCGTTGCAGAGGCTCTGGAAGTTCCTGAGGAAGATGTTGAAACTCGACAAAAAATTCAACAAATGGTTTTGGAGAGAATTTCGGATGTTGTAAGTGATAAAATGAAAGGATATTTTGCTAATCTCAGATTATGAAAAACACCACACCGAGCACTTTAACAGCCACCGTTCCTCTGCAATGTCTACAATGGAATTGTAGAGGGATAAATAGTAAACGCTCATCTTTAATCCAGCTCATAAATACACACAATATCAATATTTCGCTTTTGAGTGAAACACATCTCGACAATCACACAAACTTTAGTCTACCGCAGCACACCATTTTTCGTAAAGATCACAGACGAAACTCGATGGGCGTAGCCATCGCGATTCGTTCAGAACTGAATCCCGTAGCATTTCCTATTGCACTGTCAGCGGATATTCAAGCCGTTGCCTGCCAGATCAAATACATCTCCGGGTTGATCACTATTGTATCTGTGTACATACACCCGCAAGCCAACATATCGCAGACTCAGTTTGATAATTTTTTATCAACCGTTCCGAAACCGTGCATCATTGGAGGAGACTTTAACGCAAAACATCACCTATGGGGAAGCGATCATGGAAACACACGTGGAGACCGTCTTCATCAAGCCATCGAAACATCTCATCTCGTCATTCTCAACAATGGTCAGCCAACTAGGTTTGATGTAAACCGGTCGTGGGGCGCAATTGATATCACGCTGGTTTCTTCGAGCCTTAGTTTGTGCTTCGACTGGGAGGTTTTGGATTCACCAAATGGAAGCGATCATTTTCCGATAGTTTTTCATTCGAGTACTACATGCGCGATGAAATTCTACTCTGGAATCAATGTTCGGAAAATCGACTGGGAACGTTTTACCGGAAGCCTCGAGGAATCATTCGTCGAAAATGGAGAACCGGATAGCTTTGATGTCTTCTTTGAGCTGATTTGGCAAGCACTGCGCAGATCCTGTCCATCAGTAAACTCGAACCACACTCGCCGAATACCGCAACCCTATTGGGACGAAGAGCTAACAGAAGCGAAGAAAGCCACCAGAGTTGCTTTCCGCGCTTGGAAACGAGAGCTGTCAACCGAAGCTTACGAAGGGTACGCTAATACAGAACGAAGGTTCAGAAATTTGGTACGCGAGAAGAAGAGGAAAAGTTGGCAACATTTTTGTGATAGTTGTGATAGTTCTACGTCCCTCACAACCTTATGGAGGATGGCTAGAAGATTCAAAGGGCGCGGAGAGCCATCAAAAAACCTTAGAATTTCGGACAATTTGGCCAACGATGTTTTGGACAAGTTGGCTCCCTCATCTGCCAAAAATCCACCCCCGGCTTTTCTACAATGTTCGTGTTGCCCTCAAACTGGTTTACCATTCTCAGTATCGGATATTCAAGCAGTTTTAAAAATCGGTAAAGATTCGGCTCCTGGTTTGGATGGTGTTCCATATTCCGTCATAAATCATCTCCCATGGGCGGCGCTTAGTCAGTTGCGAAAAATCTATTGCCAAATTTTTGCTTCAGGAAGAATTCCGGAAAGCTGGAAAACCTTTAAAATTGTACCGATTCCTAAAAGTGGTCATGATCCGATTTCTCCTTCTGCTGTTCGCCCAATCGCGTTAGCTTCATGTTTTCGCAAAGTGTATGAACTCATAATCAAAGATCGACTAGAACATTTCATCGAAAACAACAACTTATTCCCTTCAGCTATCAACGGTTTTAGGAAAGGACGAGGAACAATGGATGCGTTGTTTCCCCTGATTAATGAAGCTTCTTTAGCTTTGAAAAGAAGAGAGCATGTGGTGATATGTAGCCTCGATATCAAAGCCGCCTACGACAACGTGGAAATTAATGTTCTGGTCCGCGAATTACGCTCATTAACAGTCCCTGAATGCCTAGTAAGAAGTATCTTCCATCTTTTTGAAGAAAGGAATTTGTGCATTTCAAATGGATTAGATTCAATATCTAGGACAACGTGGAAAGGCCTTCCTCAGGGATCTCCACTAAGTCCGTTATGCTTTAATGTTGTGATCAGTGGATTGATCAACAGTGTCCCTCCTGATGTGATAACCGTAAATTACGCCGATGACACAACAATTGCTGTAAGAGGAACCTCGCTGGAGCATAGTTGCGAATCTCTCCAAAGGGCAGTGGATATAGTTGTGGAAAATATTTTCGACCTTGGGTTAGAACTTTCGCCCACGAAATGTAAGTGCCTTCTGATCTCGACACAACAATGCGATAATCCCCCAGAATTAAATATCGGCGGTTGCACTTTGGAATACGTCAGATCCCTGAGGTTACTCGGCATGTACCTCACACGAAATCTGTCGTGGTCGTGTCATATTAGAGAGGTACAAAAACGTACGGCTCCGTATCTTAACTTTCTACGAAGCATATCGGGCCAGTCATGGGGAGCACATCCAGCAGCAATGTTAGCTATTTTCAAGTCATGTGTGAGATCAATATTGGAATACGGTTCCATATTTATGACGGAGTTAACACAAAAAGAAGCCATCGTTTTGGATAGACTACAATGGGCAGGAATTCGAATCTGTTTGGGCTCCACAAAAACCACCCACACAGGTTCACTCGAAGTGATGGCTGGTATTATTCCGCTGCAACAAAGAAGAGAACTTGCTGTCATGCGTTTTGTAAATAAAAGAGCGTCACTTTCTTCTTGGCATGGTCAATACTCCAGACCGATCTTGGAAGGTGGCTTAGTGGCTACGGGAATACACCGCGCCATAAGAATGCTTAACGAATTTATTCCACTTGAACAGCCTCTAAATAATCTCCCATGCTACATGGTCAACCGTGAAGTTGTAAGAACAATAATATCCATTGATCTCACTGTTAAACGGTTATGTTCAGAACACCAGAACTCATCGGCAGCTGATTTGGTTTCAAACTATCTCTTGGAAGTGTATGCCAACGCGAAAATCTTGGCAACTGACGGGTCGAAAGATATACACGGCACAGGTTATGCTGTGGTAAATAGTTTTGGAGCGCCTGCAGAAGGGATCAAACTCGACAGTAAAGCATCAGTTTATATGGCAGAGCTTCTAGCAATCAGGCATGCTGCGAAAATGATCGTAAGCCTTCCTGTTGCTCAGTATATTATTCTAACCGATAGTTTGAGTTGTCTCACGAGCCTTCAAAAAATCAACATCAATCAAAAATATCCCGTTGCTTGGTACGATATAAAAGCTTCCATTCTTGAAGGACAAAGAATGGGGCACGAGATCCATCTGATATGGGTTCCGTCTCACAGAGGTATTCCAATGAACGAGTTGGCAGATCAAGAGGCGAAAAGTGCGTGCATCAATGGTGGTACAGCAGATTATATTTTAACATCATTCGACATCCAGTTTCCGATTCGGCGTACAACAGTGCACAAATGGCAAGCAAAGTGGAATGCAGGAACTAAAGGACGTTTCTGTCACAGCATCATCTCTAACGTTTCGCTCCAACCATGGTTTAGTAGCTTGGATCTCAACCGCAGACAAATTGTAATCCTTTCCAAATTAATATCAAATCATTCACGGCTCCCTGCTCATCTGACTAGAAATGGTATCCTATTGGACGCGACGTGCAGTTGTGGCGAATCCATCGCAGATCCTGATCACATTATCTTCGCATGCAGCAGATTTGAAAATCTTCGTAGACCTATTTGGCGAATTTTAATGAAAAAAGGAATTCCACCCGATATTCATTTGATACTAAAAAAGAAAGACATTGAATTATATAAAACGATAGCTAATTTTGTAATTGAATGTAAAATAGACATGTAAGTAGAAGAGTAATTAACACTTGGCCGGTTATGTTATAGAGGTAAAGCCAATAAAAAAAATTAAAAAAAAAAAAAAAAAAAGGTTTGGTTAGTGTTTAAGAACAATAGTGGAAGTTTTCACCCGGTGAATAGATATTAATTTTCAATTAAAAATTTAAAAGTTTGTAAAAGCAACGCCATTTTCAATTAATTGAAGAAATCCTTCTCAAAATTTGAAAAAAAAAGCATTCAAGTCATTTTGCTTTTTTTATCGTTCTTGTAAAATTTATCATTTTTCTCAATTTATGATTTTTTTTTTGAATATTTATCATTTTGTTGTTATTGTCAATTCTATCATTTCTGTCACTTGATTTTTTTTTTAAATTTTTGTCAATTTTGTATTCTTCTTTTTTTGTTGTAATCCTTTTTCCGTTTTCTAAATTTTCAAAATTTTACGATTTTACTTTCACAATTTTGCCGTTTTTGTAAATTTCGTTATTTTTACTATTTTTATTCAATCATTTAGCAATATTTTAATGTTCATCATTTTGTGTCTGAATGAAGTTTTTATCATTTTCATCATTTTTGAGGCTTTTATTTTTTTTTTTGGTTTAGTAGTATTTATGAATGTTTCTTCATTCTTGTAATTCTTCGTCAATTTTAATATTTTTGAAAAAAACTTAACAAAACAAAAAAAAAAATACAAAAAAACAGAGAAAGAAAAAAAAATTACAAGAAAAAATCAAAAACGAAAAGTGCATACAAAAGCATGGATAAATCTGCTTGCGAACAACGTGAAACGTACAAATTTACGGGATGAATAAGCAAACAAGTTTAAAATCCCAGATAAAAGAAAAAAAAAGTTATTTTATCATTATTGTCAGTTTTGTAATTTTGTTTTTTTTTTTTTTGTAATTTGTTCCTTTTTGTCATTTTGTCTTATCTGTTTTTTGTCTTTTGTCGTTGCATATTCGGAATTTTGTTCAATCAATGTAATGTTTAACAATTTCAATAAAATTTATCCATGCAAATTCTTGCAAAATTCAATGGTAGTCATTTATGAACAGAGCTAACATTTCTTCCTTCTTCTTCTTCTTCTTCTTTCTGATTCGGAGCTGCGTGCTCCTTGGGGAGGGCTAGTAACTGGACTATATGCCCTGCGGTCGATTAAGCGATTGTACGCGTTTTCAGAGGTTGAGTTTCGCTTCCTTTTCGAATTTGCAAATTTCTTTGTAAAACTTGATGTTTTTGGTTTTAAACAGTTCGGTTAAGTTTGCAAATTTCTGGTTGTACTCGAATGAGGATCTTAGTGTTTCGTACTTTGAGCAATGTAGTATTAAGTGGTCGCTTGTTTCGGGAGTGTGACAAAGTTCACATTCAGCGTCATCAATTATTTTTATTTTGTGTTTCCAATATGGTGAATAGTCGTGGCCAGACTGCAATCGATTTAATAATCTAACTTCAGTATTAGATAACTTGATGTTGTGATACCAGGGCTTTTCTTCCAAGGAGTTTTGTATCAGGTAAAAGGTTTTGCCTTTGCCTTCTGCATTGGCATAGTTTTGGTACCAATCGTTTGCTGCTTTAGCTTGGTTTCTTTTAACTTTTAGGATGGCATCGTTAATGCAAAGAAGATTATCAATTGATTGAGAGCCAGGATCCGTACTAGCTTGTTTGGCTAGGCTGTCGGCTAAATCATTCCCGAATATGCCGATATGGCTAGGAATCCACTGAATGGTGACTTTCTTTCTATGGGCAAGTTGCAGTATCTTGTGTAATTGTAGTGGCAGCAATGTCTCATTTTCTGCATTCTTTAGGATGGTGCATGCTGATAGTGAATCAGTGTACAGGACGAATTCGGTGTTCGGTGTGACTAAACGTTCAAGGGCTATTTCGATAGCTGTTATTTCAGCTTCGGTGATACTGGTCTCATGGGCCAGTCTAAAGGAGTATCTTTGTTTGTAGTATTCGTTAAATATACCAATGCCACAAGTTTCGTTAATTTTGGAAGCATCTGTGAAAATTTTTTGTTTTCCAGAGTGGGTACCGTTCATTGTAAATAACGTCAGTTGTTTGAGTTGTTGCGTATTGGTGTTCTTTTTGGCGTTTGCTAGACCGTCGAGTCTGTCATTTATCTTAAGGTTTATAGGTTCATGTTTGGTGAAAGGCATAATTAGATCGAAAACTGGTTTGAATTTCAGGTATACTTTTTCCATGTAGGATAGATCTTCGTCATCATCGTTGGCGTTAATGGATGAAAGCTGTGAACCTACAACTGTCCTATAGGCTAAATTCTTTATTATGACCTTGGCACAGATATACTCGTGCCGTATATCAAGTGGAACCTGTCCTGCGATTGCCATGAGGGTGTTAAGTGGTGTGGTTCGGGTGCAACCAGTGACTCGCCTGAGACATTGATTGTTGACCACCTCTAGAAACTTTTTGTTCGTTTTTGGTGCATTGCAAAAAACTGTAGCATTATAGTCGATGAGGCTTCTAATCAACGCCGTATAGATGCGGGTAAGTGTTTGAGGATGTGTCCCTACTCTGATGTTGCAAATCATCTTTAACATGTTCATCCTGTCGTTAATCTTGCTTTTCAACGTTCTAGCTTCGGCGCCGAATCCTAATGCCGAGTCAATTGTGATTCCCAAATATTTGTGGGTTCTCACAGTTTCAACTGTTTCTCCGTTTATACTTAGTTGTAGTTGAGTTTGCCCTTTGCGGAATATCATCACCTTGGTTTTGGCAGAGTTGACCTTGAATCCCAGGTTTTCTGCTTTAATCACAAAGGTTTCAGTCACCTCTTGACATTTTGCTTTTAATGTTTCTAGGTTTCTAGCACGTACTATCAAATTGAAGTCGTCAACATATTGGGTCATCCAAACATCTTCGGGCAGAGAAGCATGTAAGTCTGCGGTGTATAAGTTGAACAATGTAGGTGACATTACATCGCCTTGCGGGAGGCCGTTGCTGATGAACCTTGTTACATTGTTTCCGTCTGCTAGTAATGTTATTTTGCGATTGGTTAAAAATTGCGTGACCCAGTTGATTAGTTCTGAAGGAAATTTGTGTTTTATCAAAATTTCTTCTAGTTTATTTGTTCTAATGCAGTTAAACGCATTGGAGAGATCTATAAAGACCACTGCCGTGATGAACTTCTCTCTTTTGTTGCGTTTGATAGCATTTACTACGTAAGAAACCGCGGTTGTGGTAGACAAAATTTTCCTGCATCCAAACGATGTGTTGGGAATTATGTTGTTGGTGTTCGCAAAATTTGTTATTTTTTCTAACACTGCAGTGTTGATTAATTTTGTTGCGCATGGTACAAGAGATATCGGTCGCTTGCCTTCGATTGTTGATTGGTCTTTCCCAATTTTTGGAATTGCGACGACTTTAATTTCTTTTAAGTGATCTGCAAGAGAACCGTTCTTCCATTGTTTGTTGAGATCTTCAATAATATTCAGCGTTGCAGCTGTCCCTAACGATTTTAGCATTTCGTAAGTAATGCCATCAATACTTGGGGCAGTTTTTTTGCGCTTGTTACTCAGAAATCGGTTCCAGTTTTGTAGGTTTAAGATGTTGTAATTTGCGTTGTATGTACTGTGGTGGTCCAAACAAAGGTCTGTAGGGCCGAAATGTAAATCAAGGAATTTGGATGCTATTGTCATGTCATCATGGACAATGTTGTTCTGACAACGATTTCTATTTTTCCCATAAATACGATTAACAATGTTCCAAAGTTCTTTTGAACTTAAGGAAGGGTCAATTATAGCTGGCAGTTCTTCTAATTTGCGTTTAATTCCTAATCTTTTTTGTCTGAGAAACGCTGCGGCTTTTCGCTTGTAATTTATTAAGTTTTCTAGTGAAGAAACTGCGTTGAATAATGTCCTGGCCTCTCTCTTAGATTTCCATGCTTCTTCAACATCAGTAGACCACCAGAATTTGGGTTCGTGTTTGTTTTTCTTTCGATGTTTCTTCGAAACTTGTTTGACTCTGTGATTGAGTGTTAGTAAACTGTCTATTTCTTCGCCAGAAAACTTTTCTATTTCGGAGAGAATAGCTTTGGGATTGTAGATGTATTTATGAGTGCTGTTTGTCCTGTATTCTATAGTAATATCAATGGTCATGTGGTGGCTACCTATGCTGAAGTTGTTTGTATTCCATCTAGTGTCAGCATGGAGATTGGGATTGCAAAATGTCAGGTCTATTGCGGATTGTCTTTTGTTTAGTTCAACCGGTATGAAAGTAGGTGATCCATCGTTGAGTAATATTAAATTAAAATCGTTTATGCAGTCAAGGAGTAGGTGCCCTTTAGTGTCGGTTTTATGGCTGCCCCAATGATGATGATGCGAATTGAAGTCGCCCCCAATGATGATTTTATTGAAGCTACGACATACAGTAAGTATTTTTATAAGATCATCCTCAAAATCTTTAGCATCCGTTGATGGGCTTGCATAGATTGATACGAGAACTATGTTTAGTTTGAGAATTCTCAAGGCCACTGCTTGAAAAAAATGAGACGTTGTTGGGAGTGTTATTTGTTCATATCCTAGGTCGTTGCTTAGGTAGATCCCTGCGCCACCGTACCCGTCGGATCTGGATGCAAATATTGCATTGTACTTGCTTATTCTGTATTTGTTAGATGTTTCTTGGTTGGATTCTGACCATGTCTCACTGATAAGTGCGGCAAGGTAGTTGTCACCAACGAGAACTCTTTGAAGTTCGTCTTTATTTTTCCAGATACTCTGTATATTACATTGTAATACTTTGGTTGTGTTATGCATTATGAAGTTGATTAAAAATATAACTAGCAGGATAATTAAAGAGAATCGTTGTGATGGTGATGGTTACAATTTGAGTTTGATCATTGCATGAATGTTGTATCGAGCTTAAGGTGTTTTTTAGAAAGTTCTTTGAAACGTTGTATTGACTCAGAATTGTGATTTTCTTGACTTACAAAGTCTGTGTAGAAATTCATAAGCATGGCTTGGAATTCCTTTTTGGTTTCGGCTGTTTTCTGCATGATTAGTGTATTTGTGTTTGTATCGGTTGTCCTATAAGGGTTGTTAAGCCCGGTACCTCTGGTTAATGATAGGTTCAATCGACTACCGTTGAACTCAACTGGGTCATCGCTTCTGATACGTTTCGGTGCACTTTTGACTGGTTCATTGGGAATTTTAGATAATTTAGAAGAAATAGAAGAAGTAATTTTAGGCCGTAATTCGTTGGTTTTGGCCCACTGTTGTTGTAATTGATTGGTTTTTGATACCACTTTGGCAAATGTGTCATCAATCGCAGGGAATGAGGATATTTGACTTAAGGGTTCAAATTTATTCGTGGTTATGATCGGAATCATTTTACGAGCTTCTGCAAACGTTAGATTTTGTAAAGCCATGGCACTTTGTATGCTTTTCTGACGAATAGTTTCTTTGCAATTTACCGCCCCCGATGTATGTTCTGAAGTTTTGCAGAACACGCACTTTGTTTGTGATTTGCAATCTTCGAATTCTTCAGCTGAATTGTGAATGTTTCCGCATTTAGGACATCTCTTACGACCTCTACAGTTTTCGATCTTATGCCCGAACCTCAAACATTTCTGACAGAAAGTTGTTCTCTGTAGGAAAGGTTGTACTCGCGTGACGCAACAAAATAGCCTAACGAATTGTGGAAGCACGGTGGCTCTGAATGTGACGCTTACTCTAGGACTGAGTATCGTTTTCTCATTTTCTTTTCGAGACAGTCGTTTAACACCCATTATCGGTACTTCGCACTCCAAGTCTTCCAATATTTCTTCATCAGTTATGTCGATTGGTATACCTGAGATTACTCCCGAAATACTTATGGCATGTTTTGGAACATACGCCCGATAGATTGAATTGCTCTCGTTTAAGGTGTTCACCAATATGTTAGCCTTTTCATAGTTATTAATTTTAATGATAATCTTGTCTTTACCTGAATATTGGAGTTCCTGTACGTGCCCTTTGATTTCCTCGAAATTCTTGAGATATGCTCCCAGCGAAAATTTGTTGAGACTTGCATTCGTTGCTCCGTTGTTTTTTAGCTCGACAAAAACCCGATACGGCCCATTGTCGGTGTTGTTGTATTGGTAGTTCTTCTTTTCCGTTTTGTTTGGTGCTTTGTGTGTGTCTTCACTGGAATTCACGGGCTTCATCGTTATGGATTCACTTGCCGCCATTTTGTACACTTCCACTAGTATGGCGGTCGTAATTCGACCCGCCTAAGGCGTCCTTTCGCCGATTAAATCGGTTTATTCCCTTCTTCTATCACTAAATCCACTCCTCTCCACTGACACTTTTCTCAATAGTACTATTTATTTCACTTCCCGTTACTATTTTAGAAGTTTTCCGACACAGCTTTCCGAATAAAAAAAATTAACGCTCCGATATCGACCTTCCGTCACAAAAACCAATCTACGAATGAACATTTCTTCCGCCAAGAGTAAACTCAAATTTAAATTCCTCTCGCTAATCGTGCGCTCAAGCGAAAGAGAGTGCACAACAAAGAGAGAAAACTTGAAAATTCGCGAGAGGAATTTCATTCAAAAAGCAAAACTCCAAACAACCAGAGAACAGAAAAGCAACAGTCCGATTAGTCCGTTTTGTGTGCTCGTCCTCGTTAGGTGTGCGGTTTAAACAGGCGGGTAGGTCCGTGTGTGTGCGCCACGTAAATTTTAAACGGCTTTTTCCAGTGAGTAGCAGCAGAAAAAAATACAGATTGTTAAACACCGGTCGAACGCGCGTCGGTTCAAATCGATCGAATGTGGTGAAACAAACGTGATTGTTGTTACAACAGCGTGACTCATCGTGAATTCTTACCGGGGGGAAGTTTTTAAACGGGGCTGAAATTAAAACGTGAATCCTACCAGTGCAAAGTGGTCGCCAGAAAACGTGTGGAAAAAAGAAGCTGATTGATCAGTTTTGTGCGAGCCGAGTACCCCGAATCGAGGAGTTCGATCGAAGAAGGCAGGTGGTTGGAATTCATTCCTGGGGTCATCTCTCCCGTTCTAACCGAATAATTGGTTCTGGTCCTGCCGGTTGGCTAGAAAGGGAAAGCCTGCAAGTCTGGGATTGCTTGGGTGTGTGAGTGTTTTGCTGCACTCGCTCCGATCCCGAATTATGGTGATGATGATGATGATCAATGATGATGGCTTACCTGGTGATGATGATTAAGGTTCAATAGTTGGTCATCGGGAGTCAGGTTTTTTTGGGGATGTAAATGTAGCTGAATTGTTACACGCGTTGTAATTGAACAACATCGTGGGGCCATCATCGGTTGTTTGATTGCTGATTACTCAACACAGCTCCAAACAAAGCCATAGCGAAAACGATAGAGTAAAATAATTCGATTAGCAACAATGATGGTGGAGTAACGAAACAAACAAGGGGTAATTTTGCTTCCCCCCAAAGGAAAGTGTGCGCGCAAAACAGAGAAAGAATCAAAACATTGGCTTCGAACCAACAACCCCCCTTATTTGGTCGCCGGTTGCTATGTCAACGGGTTCATAACATTCGCCAAACGATTTTGGAGCAACAACGAAAAAAAAAAGTTCGTCTAAGCAGGTGGTAATTTTTCAACCAAATATCGATTGTACCCGGGCGAAGAAAATTCCAGCAATGTGTGTCCCCATAAGGGCTAGGGATAGGGAAATCCTGCTTGGGTAAGGTTTACTGGAATAACACAATTTTGAAGTTGCTGGGGAGTGTTTTGTGGGATAGAAGAAGTTGAAGTTGAAAGTGTGTTACGATACGAAACAGTATGAAGGTCACAGTTTGCTTTGGATCGACCCGATTTGTGGTCCCCTGTCCACCGGGAACCACCGTGAGGAAGCTGGAGCAGGAGGCCATTATCCGGTACAAGAGAAAGGTAAGGACTACTGTTTTTACATAACTCATCCTTCACATGGTAGAAGAAAGTATGAGAAAAATAATGAATTCCTTGAAAATCGATGGATATGACACCAGCTTTGAATTTGTATTTCACTACTAAGGACATCTTAAGTAAGAGACTAGTATTTTTAAAAAGGATTTAAAAGGTTTGTTTTTTTTTTCAAAGAGAAACAAAAGAGAATATTTTTACCAAATGTGTACTTTGAAAATCAAAGGCATACAAAATTCTATACATAATAATTGTGATCCAAAAAAATAACCGTTCAGCCGATATCAATGTTTGGTTCAGATGATATTGAGATGGTGTTTTCCCATATACAACTGCATAAATTAAGGCGCTTACAGTACATATCTGTATTTCGCGTTTATTTATGAAATTTAAGCAGAATTTGTGGTTTCCTGAAAAATCTTGATTTTTCATCATGTTTTTCCTGATTTTTGACAAACTGACCTGGCATCCCTGATCCAAAAATTATCGATAAAGCGACCAACATGACGTGTCTTCTGAAGATTCACTTTATAAATTTACGCTGGAATCAGGAGGACCAACATGAAGAGAGATCTGGAGGTTCACTTAATGAATTTTCGTTGGATCGGGAGGACCAACATGAAGAGTGATCTGAAGGCTCACTTTATGAATTTTCGTTATATCGGGAGGACCAACATGAATAGTGTTCTGAAGGCTCACTTTATGAATTTACGTTGGATCGGGAGGACCAACATGAAAAGTGCTCTGACGGTTCGCTTTATGAATTTTCGTTGGATTGGGAGGAACAACATGAAGAGTGTTCTGAAGTCTCACTTCATAAATTTTCGTTGGATCGGGAGGACCAACATGAAGAGTGTTCTGAATGATCACTTTATTATTATTATTATTATTTATTACAAATCAACGGAACACATATTGGTCCAAATGATGACTTAAAATTAAATGAATATACGTTGGATCGGAAAGACCAACATGAAGAGTGTTCTGATGGTTTACTTTAGGAATTTACGTTGGATCGGGAGGACCAACATGAAGAGTGTTCTGGAGGTTCACTTTATGAATTTACGTTGGATCGGGAGGACCAACATGAAGGATGTTCTGACGGTTCACTTTATGAATTTTCGTTGGATTGGGAGGACCAACATGAAGAGTGTTCTGAAGGCCCACATTATGAATTGAGGTTGGATCAGGAGGACCAACATGAAGAGTGTTCCAAAGGCCCACTTTATGAATTTAGGTTGGATCGGGAGGACCAACATGAAGAGTGTTTTGAAGGTTCATATTATGAATTTTCGTTGGATCGGGAAGACCAACATAAAGAGTGTTCTGAAGGCTCACTTTATGAATTTTCGTTGAAACGGCAGTTCCAACGTAAAGAGTTTTCTGATGGATCACTTTATAAATTTTCGTTGGATCAGGAGGACCAACATGGAGAGTGGTCTGAGGGCTCACTTTATGAACTTACGTCGGATCGGGAGGACCAACAAGAAGAGTTTTCTGACGGTTCACTTTATAAATTTTCGTTGGATCGGGAGGACCAACGTGAAGAGTGTTCTGAAGGCTCACTTTATGAATTTTCGTTGGATCGGGAGGACCATCAAGAAGAGTGTTCTGAATGTTTACTTTATGAATTTACGTTGAATCGGGAGGACCAACATGAAGAGTGTTCTGAAGGCTCACTTTATGAATTTTCGTTGGATCGAGAGGGCCAACATGAAGAGTGATCTGGAGGTTTTCTTTATGAATTTTCGTTGGATCGAAAAGACCAACATGAAGAGTGTTTTGAAGGCCCACTCTATGAATTTTCATTGAATCGGGAGGACCAACATGAAGAGTGTTATTTTACTTTAGTCAATGTTGACAATTGACACGTTTTCGTCTTTTTTTTCATTTCATTTCATCCAAAACTTTTTTTTTTTTTTTTTTAAGTATAAATTAAATTTTATTTCTAAATTCTGGCTTCTCGCTGTTAAGCCTTTCTCTGCCAAGTGGAGTTTTTCTTAACATTCAATTCTTTACTTAAATATCTATTTCACTACTTATAAAAAAATGGCAAACACTTTTATATAATACAATGTTTTGGTTTTTCAGAATCTTTACAATGTCCGGTGGCACGTTGCGTTTTCTCAATTCCATCCATAGCTTTATCCTTTCGTTTGTCTCGTAGCTAGCACATTCAAAAAGTATGTGATTTGGAGTCGCCTCAGCAGCTCCACAGGGGCATGCCGAGGACTGTATGATGTTGTTTCTGTGTAGGTGTGCGGGTAATCTTGAGTGGTTAGCCATTAGTTTCGATAGTATCACAATTTCTCTGCGACTCAGGTCACAATGGTTAAACCAAGGTGTTTGTTGAACCCTCGACACAATGTTGAAACAGAACCTTCCTTTCACCCCGTTTTTCCACAAGTCCTGCCACTGGCTCATATTCCTAGCATTACTCGGTAAGTGTATGTCCAAGCTCGTCAATCCTCCAGACTCATCTATACCACAATCAGCTGCTAGCTTGGCTGCTCTATCCGCCATTTCATTGAGGACCAGACCCTTGTGCGCCGGTACCCACAAGAGCACAATATGATAGCCAGAGATAGTCAGTTCCGAAATACGTTGCCGAATTTGGTACCAAAGTTCGCCACAACGACTACCGACAGCATTATTTCCCAAGTGCGTCAAACTACTCATACTATCCGACATGATAATAAATGAGTTGCTTTGTCTAGATGATATCATGTCAACTGCACATTTTATAGCAAACATTTCTGCACTAAACACTGAAGCACTGTGAGGTAGTTTTCGTAGTACTGGATCCTGTGAGTCGTAAGTAACGACTGCTGATCCCACTTTGTCGCCACACTTTGAGCCATCAGTAGCCAGTTGGATTGCTCCTTCGTATTTCGAGATCATAAACTCTTCAAGTAGTTGATTCCAACTACCACTTCCCGGATGTTTCTTAGTAAGTGTTAAATCAACAAGAGGTGTGCAGTTTTTTATTCCTCTGTCGTAGCGGTAGCATGGTAGTTGCTCGATGAGGGTTTCATTTGGGACAATATTACTTAGTCTCAGGATGCTTCGTTGAATCTCCGTTCTTGGGACCCCACCGTGAAGGAGAGGTTCAGCGTACTTCTCGTACCAGGTTTTCATGGAAAACCGTTTGTTGACAAATTTTTCGGCTGCTTTTTGTCTTCGTAGTTTCAACGGAGTGACCCCTGTAAGTACTTCGAGTGAAGCGGTGTGTGTGGTTTTTGTGGAACCAATACATACTCGTATACATCTCCATTGTATTCGATCAAGCTGTATTGACAGCCAATCTGGACAGTCGGCGAGAAAAAGACTACCGTACTCCAGAATCGACCTTATGTTTGCCTTGTAGATTTTGAGAAGAGCAGTTGGATGAGCTCCCCATTTCTGACCTGCCACACTACGAAGAAAGTTGATATATGGTGACACTCGTTTCTTCAAATACCGCACATGAGGGCTCCAGGCAAGTGTTGGTGTGAGATACAAGCCCAAAAACTTCACACAAATATCGTACTGAATTGCATGACCGTTTATGTTGATCACTGGGCGATCTTCTGGCTGACGCGTAGCAAACACCATAGCATTACATTTGTTTTGAGAGATTTCTAGCCCCAACCCACTCAATTCTTCTGACAAGTGATCAATAGCTCGTTGCATAACCTCACTCAGTAGATTTAAATTCTCCCCACTTGTAATTAACGATATGTCATCAGCGAAATCGACAACGATTATTCGCGGAATTTCACAAGTTGTTCGAACTGCGTGGTTAATGAACACATTGAAGCATGTAGGACTCAAGGGGGAGCCTTGAGGTAGTCCCATCCACGTTGTTCTGCGTACCGCGGTAGTTGAATCGATAGGTACCACTAGATTCCTCTCCCGGAACAAACGATACACAGCTTTAACGACTGATGTTGGTATTTCCCATCGGAGCATCTCGTCAACCAATTTATTGATGTTAACGCAGTCGTAGGCGCTTCTTATATCCAACATACAGAAGAGCGCACGTTGGCTAGATGATAAAGCTTGTTTCGCATTATGTAGTACCACTTGAAGAGCATCCTGGGTGCCTTTGCCTTTTCTAAAACCGTACATACTATCAGAGAAAAGCAAGTTGGATTCCATATACCACTCAATTCTGTTTTTAAGCATAATCTCGTACACTTTTCTAAAGCATGAAGCGAGAGCTATTGGTCTGTACGATTTCGGGTCCGCTGGATGCTTATCGGGTTTGAGGATCATAACAAGTCTGAAGATGATCCACTCTTCTGGAATGACATCTGATGTTAAGATGTGATTGTAGATGCGAAGAATTATTTGTTTTGCAACGTGTGGTAGTTTGCGAAGGGCTATGTATGGAATAGTGTCATACCCCGGGGCTGAATTTTTGGTTTCGTTGAGCGTATTTATGAGCTCGCTCAGCAAAAACATATCTTGAGTTGGTGTAGGTGTTAATGTTATTGGGTGTACGGGCTCAGGAGTGGATGATGGGGCTAATCTGTCAACAATTCCCTCGATAACCTTCAGATCTCGCAGTTCATTTTTCGCTCCGCTATTCCCCTTGAACCTTTTGGCCATCCGCCAAAGGTTCGAAAGTGCTGTGTCACCTGATAAACCGTCGCAGTATTTCTCCCACGAAGATCGTTTCTTTTCTTTAATTAATCGTTTGAACTCACTTTCTTCTTTTCGGTAACTGTCATACATTTCAGATGTGTATCCACATGACTTCCATCTTCGAAATTTCACTCTCACTTTTTTCACTTTACTCTCCAGCTCCGAATCCCACCAGGGTTGTGAGCGTCTTCCACCATTTGTTGGTGTTGATGTCATGGACGCCGTTGCCATGGCTTCAGCGACCACATTTCTAAAGTTGTTGTAGTCCATTTCATCATACCCACACACTTTTTCGTCCACAACATTCGAGTATGAAGTCCAGTCTATATTATTACTCATAGGAACACTATTATTTATTACTTGAACATTGTCCGTTTTGAACACTATAGGAATGTGGTCGCTGCCATACAATGCGTCGAGTGTATCCCAGTTGAACAGTAGGCTGATGTCCGCTGAAACCATCGTAATATCGATGGCACTAGGTAGGTGCGACCGATCAAATCGTGTGTATTTTCCGTTGTTGATCACTACTAGGCCTAGATCCTCCATAACGTCGATGATTATCTCTCCTCTCCGATTGTTTTCCCTATTCCCCCACAGAGTGTGCCGCGCATTAAAGTCCCCACCAATAATACAGGGTTTGGGTATGGAAGATAGCAAATCATGCATCTGGTTGTAGTTTACCACAGTTTGTGGATGGATGTAGACAGAGGCTATGTAGATCTTTCCATTTGGTGTGTTTATTGAACAAGCAACGGCTTTTAACGTATTGTGGCAGTTTAGATCATGGGCTATCGGTTGTAAGTTTTTACGAACAGCGACCAATACTCCCATAGAGTTCCTAGTGTGATCGGCTCGGAACAGAACATGATCTTTTAAACTGAAGCGGCAGGTAAGCTGTAAGTGAGTTTCTTGGAGAAGAAGTACGTTTGTATTGTGAGTGTTAATAAGATTTACAAGTGTTGACGATTTTTTCAATACTCCTCTGCAGTTCCACTGCAAGCAGCGGAGCGGCGTAGAATGCACCTGAGTGCCCAGTGTGATTCTTATAATCTCTCGGGGATAGTTTCACCTCCGGGGCTTTCGTCAGCATTGTTCTCATCTACGTACATTCCTTGTTCTGATGTAGTGGTCGGCTTTGCTTTCTGTAGAAGGTATTCGTAGTCAGAAAGTGCTTCGACATCTTCTTCCATCTCCCCATAGTTGCTGGGAGCATTAGTCTCCTGAGCAACGCCGACTGTTTCGCATCTATCAGAGTGGACACTGATAGTTTCATCATCTTCTTCTAGCGTACGAATTTTTATTGGGGGAAAATCGCTCTCATTGTCACTAATATCTTCTCTGCCACGCCTTTTAATTGTTGTTTCTAGGACCACTTCTTCCGAAATCTGTGGGGGAATTAGGGCAAGAGCAGCGAACCAATCAGTTTTTCCCTGCGAAAAACTATTTTGCCGCTTCTTGTCTTCTTCCTTTTTTTGTAAAAACATAGGACATAGGTTCCGATCATTTGCTCTGTGTGTCCCAGAGCAGTTGACACAGATCGGGTCACCATTGCATGCGTGATTATCATCTACATCTAGCTCCAAGCATGATTTGCATCTTGGTCTACTTTTACACTGCTTAGCCAGATGGCCGAAACGCCAGCATCCTTGACACTGCCTAACTGCGTAGTTGTATTTCCTCACAGGGTAAAGGACATTGTCTAGTTCGACATGCGAGGGCAGTTCCAGACTACCAAACGTGAAAACAATAAGAGGGAGCTTCTGGAACTCCATGCCGATCTTCTTCTTCATACGCCGCGTTTCAAGGATTAAGGGATTGTTAAACTGCATACTTTTGGATTTTTCGAAAACTTTAACACTTGGCAAGTCTTCGTCTGAAACTCCTTCCATATAAACGACTCCCAGACATTCGACAAGTCTTTGCGGAATATTGAAAGACACTTTGGGATATGTTTTCTTCACCAAATCGTTTGCATCTTTAGCAGATGCCATAAGAATTTTCATTTTCTTCCGCGACATGCATATCCCTTTCACATACGAACTCGCGAAATCACGTATTATCTTTTTCGACAGTTTAGATGGATCTAAAAAGTCTTCACCCGTTTCCGCGATAACTATGAAGGGCCCAGTATTACATGGGCCGTATTGTCTAATTCGACGCGGTCTGTCTTTTTCCGAATTGGCCATTTTGCCAAATTTCACCGAGAGAGTAACTTTGATACTACACAAGCCGAGATAGGTGTGAACGCTAGCAGGGTTCTCTATCGAATGTCATCCAAAACTTACTATCCAAAAATTCAAAAAAATTTCCAAATATAATTAAAAAATGACAAGCTTTTGGAGGTTTGGAGGTTTTAAGAACTGAAATTTCGAAATATTTCATGAAATTTTTTAAACCGACCTTCTTATATTTCAATCCGGCGTTGATTTGTGTGGTCAAAACTATGATACTTTGTGCGTGTTTTGGATCTAGTGCAGCAGTAGGTCTACAGTTCTACAAAGCTTGATAAATAGAATGATGGCCTAGAAAAAGCATCTTTCTCGGAAAAACTTAAACCGGATCTCTAACACCACCGGTGGATTTCCCTAAAACTTAACCCTTGACCTATGCATCTAGAGCTAGACAAACCACACTTTCACCTGCCAGCTATTCAAATGACCGTGCACAGCCAGCTGAGCGTTTCGCAAGATAAAAACCCGAAAAAAAAGCCCAAATTACGCACACCCAATTGTTTGATCCCTTCTTTTCATGGACCAACAACAAAACAAAAAATGCCTCGCTCCATTCGTAGCAAACCTCCACATACCTACAATAATAGTACCTTTCGATCTCATTTCGGCACCCCTCATCGAAACAGAAGAAACCTCCGGCCTTCAATTTGGAATGGTTGAAGTTTGAGATTTAAAGTTTGGGGCCGAAAAAAACGCGCGAAAACTAGCCAGATCCGGCTGTGGCCAAGCGCGTAGTTGTTATTGTTTCATCTCGTCTTTGGCGGAAGAGGCGAATCGAAGTTTGTAAACAGAAGAAGTGGAAGAAAAACTCATCGCTCCCTGGCGGGCTTATTGTTCGGTAACACACGGTTTTAGGACGCTGTCATTATATTCATTTGCTAAATTGAGCGATTTTTGGATTAAAGGTATTGCCGAAGTAACCAACAGTCACATCGCGACTTGGATAGCAGAATTCAAAGTTTACATTTGGCTGAATAAAGGTTTCTCGAGCGAATTGAAAACTTTTTCCCCAACTGGAGAAAATTGGGGAGTTATATGTGCATTTTTCACGTAGGAAGTCAACGTGCTTTTCAGTGAATTTTTTGGTTCCATTTTTCACGAATTAGGAATTTCTAAGTGCTAGTTTAAGAGTTTTTTTTGTATAGGAAAGATTAAAAATAGTATAAATGAGAATTTAAAACATTTTGCTGAGTAGCCTGCTTTGAACCTTATATAGCTTTCAAAACCTCTCCTTATGGAACTTTGACTATTTGGATGGATACTACTTTGTTTCGAAGTTTTTTTATTCGTTGAAAGACTGTCTTGATGTATCCCCTTCTGTTATCTGCAGAAGTAAGCTAATCATCAAAAAAAAAATTAGTTTCACTTGAAAAGAAGAATCTTTTCCAGCACGTGTCCATACAAACTCCCATTCTCGGAACAAACATATTTTGACCAATTTCCGAAAGCCATTCACGTGTTTCCGATTCCGAATTGAGAAAGGGACACATGCTTTCCATCAACTCAAAGACGTAAAGACTCAAAACACCGGCCAACAGAACACCAAAATTGTACTCGGCAAGATTTTTCCGTTTCCTGGCTTCTCACAGCCTACGGCCATGCTTTTATTGGGAACATCTGTTCCGTTTGTTCCCTGGCTTATTTGGCTTGCTGTTGTTGTTCAGAAAAATTGGGGTGCAATGCACAACATTTGTGAGTACAAGTCATGTGTGACATTGAAAAGCGATACAACCTAGCAGCACAGCAACTCCAGTTGCCAAAGAGGAAAATGAGAAATTGACACAATTGGCCTTTTCTCCGGTTCTACACAGCTCTTGTTAAATTTTTCTATATTTTTTTTCTTTCGGTAGCCTTCCGTGCACTTCGTGGTGGTTTTGATCTGTTCGGGTCCGGATGTGTGTTGCTTGCTACCTTTCTCAGCAGGAAAAAAAAGTTATGGAGCAATTACCCCTCTGTTGAAGCATAGTTGGTGCGCTACCTTCCCATTTTTCTGATGCTATCTCACAAATGTGGCAATTCTCGAAAACGTTTTCGATTCGATAATCGTGCTGGCGGTGGTAATGCATTTGAATTTCCTGGAGGGGAACTGGGAAAACTTTTCACGGCTTCCCCTTATCGCGAGGGTGGATTTTTCGATGACCATCATTGGTTCCCTCTAGCAATAAATATTCAACGCTCGATTGATTTTAACGAATTTTCCTGTATTTTTTGTTGTTGGAATGGTCGAAATGCTAGGTGAAAAATGTGTACAGACATCTCAACTGAGTAAAAGTTTTCAAAACAAAACATCTGTAAGAAAGGTTTTTTTTTTATTAACATCCTTAATAACGGAATTGAGAATTACCAAAGTTGGTGGTGAATATCACGAATATTTTCCTTACAATGTCTTTGAAACACATTTAAAAAAACATGGGGCCAAGATGACGTCCCTGTGGTACACCAGCTGGGTCAGTCTTAAAATTCAACTGAGAGCTTTTTCAGACAATCATAGCTCTTCCGAGAAGTTTGTTGAAAAGGAGGAGCATTAAAATATTCAAACTTTTTTACCAAAACCGAATGTCTGTTGCTAGAGCTTTTGGCGGCTTTTGACACCAACCAGGGCAAACTTGGATGAAATCAAAATTGGTTGAAGGTGAATTGCGTTTTTCATGGAAGGTAGTAAACCTTCATTCTTCATCATCCATACAAACTACTTTCGAGGCATACAATTGAAGATTTATAAAAAATTATAAATGCTATAGCAAAAAGACTATTGGGTAAAGTCTTTATAAAAAAGACAACAAACAATTGGTTACATCTTTAAATGTTTACAGAAAGGATGTTGTTTACATCTTTTGAATTTGATTTTTTTTTCACTGCAGTGAGTATCAATTTCAAATGATTATCGGAAAATTGGCAACTCTGGTTAAAACTACCTAACAAACCGAAACTCATAGTTAGCGGCTTTGGCGTGGTGGTTAGAGTTCAAGTTATCTACGCCAATGCTCATGAGATCGAATCCCGGCCAAAGCTTGGCAGGAGTACTCTTTCTGTGGATTGGTGGTATAAGCTAAGGTTGCCAGATTTTTTCAGCACGTATCCGGGCCGGACAAATCTGAGCTATATTATATAAAAACCAGGCAAATTCCGGACATTTAATTTCAAAATTATCGACCAAAATCCGGGTAATATTTGGGCAAATTTAGCCAAAACCTAGGTGTTGAACTTCCGGTTTTCGGATCCTCAAAAAAATGTTCATCCGGATCAGCAGAACTAATCTTCTACTGCATCGGCGAAATCAAAACATTGTTTGTTTTGGTTCACCGCATGTTTTGGGCAATTCGCAATTGATGATTGACAAACAATAGAATAGTGATGATGATGACAGTATAAATGTTCATCACACGGTTAAGCGAGAATACTCAAATTAGGTTCGTGGTAACACAACAGTGTTTCCAGATATTCTGGGTATGATTTTACTCATTGAGAAATGACTACTTTCCCGGTCAGGGAATCCAAGTGTGAATACTAATAGTGACAAAAGTTATCACTAATGATACAAGTAACATTGTAACGAGTAGACGAAGAATGAGAATAACGATTAACTTTATTCCAAACACTAAAACCTGCGTTTTCAACACTAGGGATTACTTTTTAAAAAAATAGGAAAAAAAACTTGAAACAAAATTTTTTCATTAAAATTTATTAGAAGATTTGAAATCGCATTTTAGTTTTCCAAATAATCTTTCATAATTATTTTTTGAAAAAAAAAAGTTTTACAATTCGATTTGTTTTTGTTTGATTTGAGAATAAGAAAGAGAATAAACCCGGACCAAATCAGGGCTTTTTCAATGAAATACGGGCAAGTCCGGTCTGGCCGAACTTTTCCCAAATTTTATATTAAATATCCGGGAAATCTGGCAACCTTAATTTAAGCATTTATAAAATCCTAGCCATCATATCCTCGAAAGATGATCATAATTATGGTGAAAAGTAGAATCAGTCTTTCATCGACAACTTTTTTCAACAATGGGCTTTGAACTGATCGCGCTTTGAAGAATGACTTTTTAGAAGATTGTCGCTTCAAAACTTGATAACCTTTTTTTTTTTGGTTGAATAGACGCGTATTTTGTCTGAAATTACAATAGACTTGTAGTAATAAATAAAATGGTAGCTAGAAAGGCAGCATAAGAAAGTTTGTTCTATAAAATAACAGAACATGTTCATCAAGTTGTATGAAAGCTGTTGATGATAAAAAAATCTAAGCACTTCTTCACTCATCAAAAATTTCTTCATAAACGATAGGAAGGAGTTTCAACATTGGCTGTAATACACCTAGTCTGCGTTTTTTTTTTTTTTCATATATACCTGCTGCTATAGGAATGAAAATCATCTGTATTGAAGCTGCAGAAAAAATAAAATAATTTTGAAAACAGACTAAACCCGTACCCAACTTTGGGTTGAATTTAACAGATTAGGGTTTGTTGTTTTGTCGAATCTGAAAATTTTCGATTTTTATGTTTGCCAAAAACATGACTCAATTTTACTATTAAATTAGATATTTATTCCAGACAGCCTTATCGAATGTTTAGAAAATTCGTTTATTTTCTCGAGATGTCCGCCATGCGGTTTTAGTTATTTTCCATCCCCCCTGGTATCTATTAGTTAAAGTTAAGTCATATTCTTTTTTTTTCGCTTATACTTTCAAAGATTTCTGAGATACCTTACATAAGTGATTATTGCATTCTTTATCCACGGTTACTAGCAGCTTGAACTATAACACTTCGAACATCGATTTTTGTCATCTATAAATCAAACATTTCACCCAGGAGGTAACCAAAAGATGTAGTCAGAAAACATCTACATTTTACATCAGTACTAGTACTAGTACTAGCACACCTCTAAGAAGGATTTTTGCCATCCATTGGTTAAATTTTTCCACCCAAGAGATAGCAAAATCAAGTTTGGAATCAACTGCGTCCACATCAGTACTAGAAGCTTGTACTAACATACTCCTAACATCGATTTTTGTCATAAATAAATTGAATCAAATACGACTTCATATGCCGATAATGGTACTAAGGAGTGTATTCGAAAAATATGCATGGATAGAAATTGATGGAATTTCCAGTGAAGCTACCTAGTAGTGAAATTTGTTAGTGTACACAATTTGGTGACAATCTGTCAAGTGATTTTTGAGATAGCGTCCAATACTGAAGTTCATGGACAAAATTTTTTGGGCAGCATAGAGAAAAATCCAGAAAAGTCCCAGTAGGGGACCCAAAAACAGCTGGAAATCAATTATACGGCAAAAGTTTACTTGGTAAATCGTAAAATTTTAATTAAAGATAAACAAAATGCGGCGGTTAAATCGTGCGCAAAATATTGCATGTGGACTGCTTATAAGGAGATAATTTGAAATTTTTTTTAATAGACAGCAAAACAAACACTTTAGCGGTCACCTGGCAGGTTTCCAACCAGAAACTTTTCGTTGACAAGTCTCGCCTGTATTTCCCGGAGATAAACAAGGAAAAAAAATTGAAAAAAATTAATGTCTAGTACTAGGAGAGGCTAACTATCTGTGGGAACTGCAAATTATCCAGTCTTTCATAACTATTGACACGATAAATGGCTAAAAATATAAAGAAGACTGCCTCCAAATGCTACTGTTTTCTCTGCAAAGCCTTTCAATATACATACAGTGACAAGCAAAGGGTGTATAAAACATTTAGACGAATTTCATACTCCACCCAGGGTCTATAAACAATTGCGAGCTATTTTTCCATAATAACACCGTCGTATCAATAAAAACATATTTAGAATGATCCTACGCACCGTTTTGACCATATAGACTTGGAAGATTCCTCGTGAATTTTAATTAGCGATTTAAAAAAGATTGCAAAATTTTCAAACGCGTTTTTCTCGAAACGTCATAAATGAACATAGACCCTTTTCTCGTGTTGGTGCTGATATGTTGTTTTTGTGCCGAAGGAGGACTATCGGCTAAATTAGTTATAACTTCGACTTTCTGTGGAACAAATGAGTGCACAGATTTACCTCATTTTCACAAAGCTAGTTTTTTTTCTTCTTTTCTCTGTAAAGAAACTGTGCCTAAATTTTCAAATCACGTAACCCAATCAACTGGCAACTCATTGCTTCTTCCTGAAGCATTCGCAACAACGGTGTAGCATAAGGTCGTCACTTGGGACCGCTTCGTTTCATGACTGTTGTGCACGAGCTTCTCGATACATCAAGTTCCCTATGTCCAAAAATAGCTCCTCCTAACGATAAGTTTAATTCTGGAATCTGCCGTTTTGAAAATCGTTTTTATTTTGCTGCATGTGTCACTGAGCAAGTTCTATTAAAATTCGATCATCATTTGTCTGGAGTAATCGTAATAAGTGTCTGGATTGTCGAAATTTTGACTTCCACCCACATTTACGAATCATTTATCTACTGACATTGATTAAGGGGACACCATGAAATTATTTTTAGTAATAGTCGGAAGTTTTGTTTTGCTCCATCAAGCCCTGGGACGTGAGACTAGGGATCCGGGTAAATCAAATTTTAATGACTTATTTTTAAAGTTTATACGATTGTTTACAAAAATCTATTATTTCTCTAGCGGACTGTGTGAAGAACGAGATTTTCAAAGAATGTGGTGCATGTGCGGATAAATATTGTGGAAAGCTCGTGACAGGAAGTTTGTGTTACGCGTGTCAAGAAGGATGTTACTGTGAGCCGGGCTATATCCGGGAGCCTTTCCAGGAAACCTGTATTCCGCAACAGGAATGCAACAGCTTACTCAAACACTTGAAGTCTTTAAACTGGTTTAAAGACTTTCAAGAAGACCTTGATTACTAACTATTAAAATAATTGTTTCGTTTTTTTGGTTACATTATTTTAAATCGTCCCGTGACTGGTATATGAGTTATTTCCCTGAATCAGTTTAACATGGCTACCCATCACGATTTTCCTACCAGGGGAATGCCAAGTCATTCCCCGATTTGTTGCTCAAATTCATCCCGAAGCAACCGGGAACCCGAGGGGCCCTAATCAACGGCCATGACAATCGTGGCAAATCACTAAAAAACACTCATTTCAATGAGCGAGAAAAGAAAAGAAACATGTTCAATAGACTGAGTCGATTTGGGGTCATTTTGGAATTTCTCAAACCCTGGGGTCTAAAAAGCTTCGTCTTGGTCCAAAACTCATCCATGATTGTTTGCAAAATTTTTAAGTAACGTTTACATGAGTAAATTTGAACTTTTAGATTTGTATGGGAAAATTGAATATTTTGTACTGAAAAATCAACATCATTTTTGTTTCGTCTGTGGAACCGAGCCAGCTGATGGTTTTTGTGCCAATTTATAAAATTATTAAAGGAAATTTTCCGCTGAACAACTTTGTCGAAGACTGTAATTTCGTATCTTATTAGGTAAAAAGTTATTAGCTGTTTAACAGGGGTATATCTTTTCGCACTGATAAACAATACATTCAATTGACATCCCTGCAGTGTGCCTAGTGAGGTATTGCGTGACTACTCCCCATGCAACACTTCGCGAGATTCAAGCAGTGATGTCAATTGAATTCACTGTTAATCAATGCGAAAAGACATACCCCTGTTAAACAGCTAATAACTTTTTTTCCTAATAGATTACGAATTTACGGTCTTCGACAAAGTTGCTTAGCGGAAAATTTCCTTTAAGAATTTTATTAATTGGCACAAAAACCATCAGCTGGCTCGGTTCCACAGACGAATCAAAAATTATGTTGATTTTTCAGTACAAAATATCCAATTTTCCCATACAAACCTTAAAGTTCAAATTTACTCATGTAAACGTTACTTAAAAATTTTGCAAAAAATCATGGATGAGTTTTGGACCAAGACGAAGCTTTTTAGACCCCAGGGTTTGAGAAATTCCAAAATGACCCTAAATCGACTCAGTCTAATGTTCAATGTTCAACCTTGAAATTCCGGTGCGCACTTACTCTAAAGTCAATCACTCGTGAGCGCGCGTCTTGCGCGCGTGATTCGACTCATCTTCAAAGTCATGCTCCATCTGGGGGTCTTTAGGAGCGACCAACAGGGCCCGTCCCGCCAATCCGTTTTACACCTTCAAGCAGAACCAGCATCATCTCCGAAACCGCTTCAGAATGTTGGTCTCTTCAGTTAGGACAAACACAGTCGGTCCAACCGATTCTGCGCTAGGCGTGATGATGATGATGATGATGATTATGATGAGTATAATAACCGCACAATGGCTGGAGCGTGTAATGTGGTTAATGGTGATGTATGTGGAACAACTAAAAAAAAACCGAAATCTACATGACCTGACCAGTCAACGAACGAACGAGAAGAACCAGTCAACCGAGCCCTAGCGCTGAAGACCCGCACCACAACGTAAACCTGCGGCTCGAATTACCTCGCCGAAATGAGTGTGAATATTTCGCGTGCATCATGTTTCGCAAATGACAAAACATGAAAACACACTGTGTTGTGGGAGATGGAAACAAACGACCCACAACCGGCGAAATTCGTTGCCGCTAGACCGGTCACCAAGCTTTATTTTTGTGCTGGTCGTATCAACCCTGGTTTAGTTTTAACAAATTTGGTTCGGTTTAGTTTGATTCGTCTAAGTTTGAGGGAAAATCCCATTCAACCTGAAGAACTTGAAATTCGATCCAGTTAAGTGGGAAGCTCGCAGGTTTCCATATCTATTTCTAGTGAACTTAACCTTGGTTTTTCAGAATTTTCATACGTACTCTTATGTTTGAGTACACTGAAAAAATATCAAACAGAGTTGTTCGTCTGAGGCTTGAAAATGGAGAATACACAGGTCATTCAGATTTTATTGCCGTAGAAGTACCACAGGGTAGTAATTTGGAACCACTTCTTTTCAATATTTACAAAAACACTTTCCTGAAATCCAATTAAAGGTTGGACTTGATCTTCACTTTTAAATCTGTTAGGTCGAATTTTCCCTGCTTTTTCAGAACTCGGAGTTCCACCAGAAATCTAGAGTTTCACCAAGTACTCCAAGGTTCTCTAGAGACCCTTAGTTCTATTTCGGAACGCTGATGTTCCTCTGAAATTATATGTTCCTCAAGCAACTTTGTGGTTCTAGGTCCTTCACGTAGGAAAAAGGCCTCAGCTGTTCTAATTATTCCAGCTGGTTATACCAATCATCAAAGCGTAGTTGATTTTTTCGCTTCCAACTATAAATATAATAGACTCAATGGATTCAACTGTAATGGTTTTATTGATTCAACTGTAAATATGATAGATTCAACTACAATTGTATGATTGATTTTAGGCATTCAACTATAAATATAATAGATTCAACTATACATTCCTGGTTGACGTCTCACATTTAACTATAAATACTATAGGTTGTAGTGGTATAATTGATTCAGTGGTATAATTGATAAATTCAACTACAGTTGTATGATTGATTTTAGTTATTGCACTATAAATATAATAGATTCAACTATACATTTCTGGTGGACACTATACAATCAATCATAAAAATATAGTTTAATTTACCTAAATCAATATCTAAAATCAATCATATATTTGTAGTTCAATCTATCATATTAATATGAAATGGAGGAATCTTTGAACTCTTCAAGTTCTCTTGATTGCTTAAGGGTTCTGGAGGAAGTCGTTTAAGTGTTATGAAGAGAATCTGCAAGCTTTAAAAGGCTTCTGAAAGTTATGGAGTTTGAGCCTGTCAAGGGTAATTTCTCCAAAGTTAAAGGACTAAAAAATCCACCAAAACCATAAAGTCTTTGGAAGTTTTCACGGCGCTCTTAAAGAGTTAGGCTTCTTAGGAATTCCTCAAAAGTTTTTAACTTCAGATCATCATGAGCATAAAGGTTAGTTCGCATGTAGAAAACTAACCTGGAAAAGTGAAACGGTTTTTTATAGTGGACTTTTTAAAACTCTACTTTCTGGGGATATTCTGTGTCCATAGAAAAACTTCACGATCCTTGAGGAACTCCAAGACCCTTCTGGAGTGCACAGAAATGTTTAAGATTATAGGAAAATTGAACCATTTGAAGCTCAAAGCAGATGATTAAGCTTCCATAGGTTCAAGGGCTTGGTCATCGGAGATCTAAAGGTAGTTAACTCAGTGATTTATTTAGAGAAGCTTTGCTCATTAGGAAAGCTCAAAGATAGTCTAACGTTCTACAAACAACTCAAAATTCTTCAGCAACTCATGCAGTCTTGAAAGTGGTACCTGAAGGAACTCAAGACTTGCAGGAATAGTGCATATGTTGGGTAAACTAGAGGTTTCTGAACAAAAATCTTAGTCCATGGAAAACCTTAGCGTTACGCTGAGTTTCCCCAATATTTCGGAATTCTTCCGGAATTTTTGTAGTTCTCAATTTAGAGGTACTACTGAAACCACGACTTCCTCCTCAGGGTTCCTGATTTTTCAAAAAACCCTGAGTTCTTCCAGAAATCCCATCAGTTTCCCAAGAAACCCTGATTTAAGAGATTTCTGTGAATGACAATATTTCATTGAAAATATGGATGCCGAGAAAAAAACAATCTTTACTTATTTAGAATTTACAAGCGCCGTTCAGCAGTTCAGAGCTTACTCAGGCCACTCCAAGGCTTCTGGAAAGACCACGAAATTCCGAAATGCTTAAGTCTCTTAGAAGGAACTACAGACTTTAACATTTCTGAATGATCCTACATCTATGGTTGCCTGGTTTCTCGGTGGAAATAAAAGCTTCATGATATACACAAAGTTCCTGAACAAAATTAAAGTTTCTTAAAGTGGTCTAGAAGAAAAAAACGGTGACTGTGAATTTCTGAACTGAATCTGCTCGTAGAAGTACATCAGATCAATGGTAGAACTCCTATTTTTAAAGCATACTTAGAGTCGCGGGATGAAATCAGAGTTCTCAAACTTGATATCAGGGTTCTTAAATGAACTAATGGTACGTGAAGAAGCCTAGAGTTCTTGGATGGAATCGAACTAACTGGAAAACGGAAGGAACTCGGTGTCATAAATAAATTTAGTGTTCCTCGAGAAATCCAATTTTCTTAGTACCTCAGGGCTGGTGAAGTAACTCATGAAAATCTTTGAATGCCTTATTGCCATTTCTGGAAGAACTCAGTGTATTAGAAGAAATGGAAAAAAAATCTAGGGTAGAGTTCAGGATTATAGGAGGAGGGGTTGCTGTAGAAAATCAGGGTTTTTGGAGGTAAACAGGGTCCAAGAGGAACTAATTGATTTCTCAAAAAACTTGGATTTCCTAAGGAACTTAGGGATTGCTTCCTCGAAGTACTCAAAATGTTGATGAGTTGATTCAAAAGGTGTTTGTTTTTCATTGAACAGAAAAATTTTACCAAAATTTCTAGAAGCATGGTAGAAAATCATAGATATTATTGCCTTCAGCCACGCCGTTCGCTTCCAACTTGCAAAAACGGATGTAATAATGACAATTTATCGGAAAACATTCAATTCGCTAGAACCCATAATTACTAATCAGCCCGGCCATTTATGACGCGTTCTGTTCAGGTCGTTTGCCCGTTTGTGTTGTTTTTTTTTTCTTCATTCTTCTTTCTTCTGTGTATCTAACAAAAGCTCCTAAAACGGGAAAGCCCTCCACGCCGGCCAAGGATAAGGCATCCCCAGGAGCAAATATTGCAAATAATGTCACGTATGAGGGTAAACACACTCCTCGGGCATTGCAGCATAAATCTATTTGCAGTTATGATGATGACGATGACGACGACGATTATATTCTTTGTGTCGTTCTCGGCTAGGGGCTAGGAGTTGAAAACCGGCTTCGTTCGGACCACACCGGAAGAGGACCATTACCGTCGCTCGCGAGTTACGATCCGCAAGAAAGCTAGCCGCCCCATGTCTAGTTATTTTCTAGTGTTCTGCTAAAGGACTTCGCGCATGTTCGTTGACACCATCCAACAACGGCTGCACCGCAGCCTTTGTGTCGATCCGCGGCAGTTGGAACCATTTTGCTCTAACGAAAAACAGCCTTCTTGAAGAACGAGAGACGTTCTTTTCTCCAGACTTATCTACAGAAGCAGTAGAAGATTGAAGAAGGCTCGCCTTTTTTTAACCTTTTTTAAACGTGAGCATGCGAGACGAGAATTCATATTTGTTGTTAATGTTGTTGGGTGGTGGTTACTGGCCTTTTTTGCTGCAGATCTTCTGTTTTCATAAACTGGGTTCTTCTTTTGCTTGGACGGATTGTGTTTACCCTCATCAGCAGCAAACCGGTTTCACAGGGGGCTGCGATGAAGTGAAGAAGATTGTTGTAGCTGATGATGATGATGCTGCTGTTTCTTCGGTTCGGAGGGCTGATGATGCCGGCTGGCACGTAGAATTCGAGCACATATTTTCTTTGTATTATGGGGTTGTAATGATCGTTATCACAATGCACAAAAAGACTGTCTGTTCTAGCCCAAATCTAAATCGGATTGCAAAGTTTTGAAAGTTTGGCCACGATGAATGAGTTTTTTTCAGCCATTCTGTTATTGTCAAAGACACTCATAAAACAATTCAGTAATTCCAGGAACCATGAACTTCTCGATAAACTCTGAAGGTTGCTATGGTTTCGAGTTTACAAAAAGTTTCCAGGAACTCCAATCTCCCAGACACTCGAAACTCTTCCAAGTATCAAAAGTACCTCCAAGAAATGTAAATTCGTTTGGAAACTTTAAGTTCTTCCAGGAAACCAGAGTTTCATTAGGAACTTGGAGTTCTCCCACGAGCTGTTAATTTCCTGAGCGCTACGTTTCGGCAGGGACTCGGAATTCGTACAGAAATTCAGATTGTCTCTGAAGACGCTGAGTTGCTTAAGGAATCCTGTGATCCTCATGGAAAAAAACTTATACAAGAAACCTAATTTCCTCTAAGTATTCGAAATTCTTCTAGGAACTCTTAGCTTCATTCAGACACTCTGAGATCACATCCGAGAACCATGTGTTCCTCCACAAACTCTGAGTTCCTCCAGGAACCCGGAGCTTTTAAAGTAACCTCGAACTCTACCATGAACCCTAAGGTCCTCCGGGCACCCTGAGGTCCTAAAGGAACCCGGATTCCTCCGGACCCTTTGTTTTTCCTAGAACCCTTAGTTCCTCCAGGAACTATGAGTTTCTCCAGGAACCCTGATTTCTATATTTAACTCCTCCAGGAAATCTCAGTTCTTCTAGGAACACTGAGCTCTTCCAAAAACCCTGCATTCCTTCAGGAACCCTGAATTCATTCAGCAATCCTGTGTTCCTTCAAAAACCCAAGTTTTTTCAGTAACTTTAAGTTCCTACGGTAATCGGTAACTCTTCCGGGAATCCTGAGTTTCTTCACGAAACCTAAGTTTCTCCGCGAAGCCTGAACACCTTCAAGAATTCTTATTACCTCCAGGAACCCTGAGTTCATCCGAGAACCATGTGTTCCTCCACAAACCCTGATTTCCTCCAAGAACCCTGAGTTCTTCAAAAAACCCGGAGCTCCTAGAGTAATCCTGAACTCCACGATGAACCCTAAGGTCCTCGGGGAACCCTGAGGTCCTCCAGGAACACTGAGCTGCGCGAACCATGAGTTGCTCAAGGAAACACGAGTTCTTCCAGGAACCCTGATTTCTTTTCTAAACTCCTCCAGGAAATCTCAGTTCTTCTAGGAACCCTGAGCTCTTCCAGGAACCCTGAATTCCTTCAGCAACCCTGAGTTCCTCCAAAATCCCGAGTTTTTTAAGGACCTTAAGTTTCTACGGTAATCGGGAACTCCTCCAGGAATCCTGAGTTCCTTCACGAAACCTAAGTTTCTCCGGGAAGCCTGAACTCCTTTAAGAACTCTTATTTCCTCCAGGAACCTAGAGCTTCTCCAGGAACCTTGAGTTCATCCCAGAACCATGTGTTCCTCCACAAACCCTGAGTTCGTCCAGGATCCCTGAGTTCTTCAAAGAACCCGACGCTTCTAAAGTAATCCTGAACCCCACCATGAACCCTAATGTCCTCCGGGAATCCTGAAGTCCTCCAGGAAACCTGAGTTTTTTTTTCTGAATTCCTCCCGGAAACCATGAGCTCCACCAGAAATTCAGAGTTCCTCCGGGCCCTTAGTTTCTCCTGGAACTCTTACTTCCTTTAGGAACACTGAGTTTCTTCAGGAGCACTGAATTCCTCCAGGAATCCTGATCTTTTCTAAACTCCTCCAGGAAATCCAAGTTCAGTGAATTCCTTCAGGAACCCTGAGTTCCTCAAATAAGCCCGAGTTTTTTCAAGAATCTTAAGTTCTACGGTGATCGGGAACTCCTCCAGGAACCCTAAGTTTCTCCACAAAACCTGAATTTCTCCAGGAAGCCTGATTTCTTTCTTGAACTCTTTCAAGAACTCTTATTTCCTCCAGTGACCTAGAGCTTCTCCAGGAACCCTGAGTTCACCGAGAACCATGTATTCCTCCATAAACCCTGAGTTCCAAGAACCCAAAGGTCCGATGATAATTCTGAACTCTACCATAAACTCTAAGGTCCTCGCGGAACCCTAAAGTCCTCCAGGAACCCTGAGTTTCTCGAGGAACACTGAGTTCCTCCAGGAACCTTGAGTTCTTCCAGGAACCCGGAGCTCCTAAAGTAATCCTGAACTCCACCATGAACTCTAAGGTCCTCCTGGAAACCTGAGCTCCTCCAGGAACCCTGAGCTTCTTCAGGAACACTGAGTTCCTCCAGGAGCATTGAGCTCCTCCAGGAGCCTTGAGTTCCTCCAGGAGCCCTGATCTTAACTCCTCCATGAAATCTCAGTTCTTCTAGGAACCCTGAGCTCTTCCAGGAACTCTAAGATTCTCCGGGAACCATGAATTCATTCAGGAACCCCGAGTTCCTCCAAGAACCCCGACTTTTTTCAAGAATCTTTAGTTCTACGGTAATCGGGAACTCCTCCAGGAACCCTAAGTTCCTCCATGAAAGTTTTCCCAGGAAGCCTGATTTCTTTCCTGAACTCCTTTAAGAACTCTTATCTCCTCAAGGAACCTAGAGCTTCTCCAGGAGCCCTGAGTTTATCCGAGGACCATGTGTTTTTCCACAAACCCTTTAGTTCCTCCAGGAACCCTGAGTTCTTCCAGAAACCCGTAGCTCCTAAAGTAATCCTGAACTCCACCATAAACCCAAAGGTCCTCCGGGAACCTTGAGGTCTTTCAGGAACTCCGAAGTCCTCTGGGAACCATAAGGTCCTCCAGTATTCCTGAACTTTTTTTCTGAATTCCTCCAGGAACCTATGAGGTACACCAAAAATTCTGAGTTCTGCCAGGCCCTTAGTTTCTCCGGGAACTCTTAGTTCATCCAGAAACCCTGAGTTTCTCCAAAAACACTGAGTTCCTCGAGGAACCCTGATTTCTTTTATAAATTCCTCCGGGACCTCTAAGTAACTCTAGGAACTCTGAGCTCATCCAGGACCCATAAGTTCTTCCGGAAGCCATGAATTCCTCCAGAAACTCTGAATTCCTCCAGAAATCCTAAGATCCTCCAGAAACCCTGAGTTTCTCATTAAATCTGAGTTTTTTCTTGAACTCCTCCAGGAACCCTCAGCAGAGTGTTTTCCTGTTAAAAAGTTTTTAACAATATTGTCGTAAAAAGTATATCCTTTGCGTGATTTGGAACCACCTCACACGAACAAACTGGTTATGCTGTTCCCCACCTATCAAAATGAAATTTAAAGTAGTTTAAAACCCAGCCTTGTAATTAAGGAACTTCCTTCCCGGAGTACGCGAACCGTAACGCTTCAACCGATTTGGCGGACGACGCAGCTGGATCAATATTGAACAGATGGAAGGGGAACACGTGCAGCACACCTTCACGTCCTCAAAAAACATGAGTGGGAGTCCCTCTTCAGGAACCAGGAAAGCTTCAAGGCTGGGACCCCTTTTTTCAAAAATGAAAACGCCGCGAGTGGGTCTGATCCATCAATTAAAATCTCGAAAAAAGGTGCGCCAAAATTCGAACGGTCCCGGGAAAAAACGTTCGTTACTTCCGGTTCAAGGGTAACGTTGAAATCTTTTGTGTTCTGTTCGGTTCTCCGTCGTCTTAAATTTGTTAGAGATTGAAATTGAAAGCGTTTTTTTTTCGTTATTATTATTATGGTTCTTTGTTCGATGAGATCTGTTCGACGTTCCGTAACGTGATGCGTTCAGCTCTCCGGTGGGAACTTTAATTGAGAGAAAGAGAGAGAGAGTGAGCGAGAGCAGACGTAAGAAGGAATCAGAAAATTCCAAACAGGATGACATTTGTCATTCCGGGTTGTGTTATATTAAGGGTGTGGGTGCAAGCTTCGGTAAATTGAAATAAAAAAGGGTGACTCTCGAGTTGAGTGGATTGAGACACAACAATAATTCTTATCAGATCGTTCCTCGGAATTAACGAAGGAGCAACAAATCTCATAAAGAAAATTTATTGCTTAAAACAAGTGTCGAGTCTTTTTTTTTTGGAGGGAAAACTTGAGGTTAAAAACCATAGGAATTCGAAGAACAACTCTCGAACCAAAATCTTACTCGAATGGGTGAGGTGTAAGACGATGCATATTCCATGTACCTGTGCAGGGTATCATTATTATACGCGCCAGGTTTCTTCATCATAGAGCCTCACCAGCTTACTAGAAGCTGATTCAGAACTAGTTGGATTGTTACGGCAATGTGCTGGATCATTCCGGTTTTTCCCGGGTTGGTTAGAAGAAACTTTAGGAACCAGAAGAAGGGGTAATCCCGCACTCTCAGGGTGGTGCAAACGGTTTGAGAACGAGAAAAATGCCGCCAGTAACGAAGTTAAGAAGAGTGCGAGCTAACGACCCTTCAGATAAAACTCATCAAATCGATTGAGGGATTGAGGGCTTTCGAAAACTGAAGCGGAGTGATTCCTAAAAAGTCTCTTTTCATTCTTTGTTATTTGGTGAATTCTCTACGCGATAGCTTAACCCGGCTTACTATTTTTTAAGTTACTCGTTCTTTGGAAAGATTATTCCATTAGCTTATCTTAGAACAAGCCAACCTCCAACTGAGGTTATCTTAGAACTAATGATCGTCAAAAGGTTGAGGACGAATCCAATATTTCAAGTTTCTACTCCTAAGAAGCATAATTAATGAGATTCATAAACAACAAATAAAGTGATCATGAAAACTGAGAAGAAATTGTTCAAGGTATGGCGATAAACGTGTACAAGATAAGAAATTGAAGGTTTTGGCGGAATGGAGACTCATACAATTCCCACATTTTCCAAATCATTATGCAGAGGCAAGATGTCTTAAGTTATCGGATCGATTCCAACGAACAATTGCTGCCCTTCCTAGTCGTTTTTGTTTGAAAACTTTCATTTTTTGCCTTGGAACGACACCTGGCACACGCTAAACGTTTTTAATTAATTTCATAGCACTTTTTTCTCCCTTATAACTATTCGGAAAGTGTACTTTCAACCAAGATTAAGATCAAACTCGGCTCCCTTTCGCTTAGATTAGATCTGTATCGTAAACTCCCAAGAAGTGCCATGCTCATATGCATATGCATAGATTTCCCAGCGATCGTTGACGCCCTTTTCTTTCATTTTTCCGGACACAACGCAATCGTAGTTTTTTTTTTCCTGGTACCAGAGCACCATTTATGATAAGCGCACTCGCGCAACTTCAATTGAACCAGGAACGAAAAAAAAACCTTTCCTCACCCCCCAGAAAAGTTGAACGTAGACTGACTCGTGGAAAATCGTGGGAATATATGCATTTTAATTTACCTGCCGACGAACGAAGAACTGACTGACTGACTTGATGCGCTTTGATTTGCAACAATTGACCGGAGTTTTTTTTTGCTCTCTACTATCTATCTGTGCTACTGTTATACACCACACAGTTGCTGTTATTTTTATGATTGTTACTATTATCCGCAGCTACTAGTGTGAGCTGAGCACATGTGCATGATATGTAGATTGTCTTCTGGCTGGTTGCAGCAAGTTCTTTCTATGGTAATCATCTCCTTCCGGTGTGCATGTAATTGCAGGTTATGTTATGTTATAGTTAGATGCGCGTGCCCCCGACCATGTTCTTGGATCTTTGATCGGATTATTTTTAACTCTCTATCACATTGTAATGACGCCGATAACAAGAATCATTAGATCATTAATGGATGGTTATGTTTTTTTTCTTCTTCTCTATTTCAGGTGAGATACAAGCGATGTTTCTTCTGAGGAGGTAATTGAAATGCGTCAGACGTCTTAAGACTGGAATAACTACCGATTTTCCGAAAGGATTTGTTCTCTTCTATTTTTTAAATATTTTCTTTATTATTTGCATTAGTTAAAAAAGGTTAACATTCATTTTAAACCTATTTCAAATCCGTAAAATATTCAAAATAAAAAAAGGAGAAAAATATGACCAACGCAGAAATAAATGAACCGAGTAAAACTAAGACAAACAAAAACTGAACAGCAAGTTCAATGTGTTGGAATAAAAAAAGTAAATATCGAGAACTATAAAACAAAACAATGAAAAAACACACATTACAAAAATACAACAAAATGAATAAAAAAACTGCATCGAGAAGGAAAAAATATCATAAGAAACAACCTAGTTGAAATAAAAACTATGGCACAGGGAATTAAGAAAAAGAATGAAAAAATTAACAGGGAAAAATAATCTAGAAAAGAGCAAAGGAAAATAAAAAAATACATAGAAAAAGAAAAACATGTTTCAACAACAGAAAGAAAAACAAAGAAAAATTAAAAAAAAACAGAAGAAAAAAATAAACAAAGAAAAATAAAGTTATGGAAAAAATGTTAAAAATTACAAATAATTCAAAATAAAAACGTAAATATAAACAAAACAGGAACAAAAACAAAAAAAAGAGAAGACGAGACAAATCATCAAACTGGATAAAAATCGCAAAAAAAGAGAAAAAAAACAAAAAAAAGAAAAAAACAAAAAAAAAGAGAATAAAAAAAACAAGAAAAGAGAAAAAACAAAAAAAAAGAAAAACAAAGAAAAACAAAACAAAAAAGAGAAAAAAAGGAAAAAAAAAGGGAAAACAGAAAAACAACAGGAAAAAAAGAAAAACAAAAAAAGAGAAAAACAAAAAAAAGAGAGAAAAAAAAACAAAAAAAGAGAAAAACAAAAAAAAGAGAGAAAAAAAAAACAAAAAAAGAGAATATACAAAAAAAGAAAAAAAGGAGAAAAAACAAAAAAAAAGAAAAAGTGCAAAAAAACAATAAAAAAAGAAACTTAAAAAGAGAAAAAACAAAAAAACAAACAAAAAAAGAAAAAAAAATGGAAAAATCAAAAAATGAAAAAAAAAACAAAAAAGTAAAAAAAAACAAAAAAGTAAAAAAAAAACAAAAAAGGAAATACAAAAAAAAAATGTTTGTTTTATGCATAATGTTTCTTTTTTTTTGTTTTTTTAATAAATGAAAAAGTTTAAAATAAAAATAAATAAATTAATATTAAAAAAAATGAATATTTAAAAAAAAAAATAAAAAAAGGAAGACAGAAAAAATAATTAAATAAACCGAACTTTAACGAAATAAATGGAAAATATGAAGATTAACCGTAAAAATAAAACTTAATAAAACATTAAAATAAGAAAACACATTGGTTTCGTATCTGTGGCATCGGAAACAATATTGTTATACCGGCCTTTTTTCGATAACGAAATTTCGAGTGAAATTCGCCTCCGTCGCGTTTGAATCTTTTTCGGATACCGTCAACGGAACAAGAAGTGTTAGTTAAAAGTGAAGGTTTATTACAAAGTGCGATTTAAAGACAATATTAAAGACTATTTTGTTTGATCCGGCTAGTGTTATTAATCTGCAGTGTTTTGCTGATCATAAGCCAACTAGAAAGCAGCTACATGCAACATTGCGTGCAAGTCAAGCTTGCTTGGCTTAAGCTTTAGCCGTCTAGTTGCGAGCGAAAAGCTTCATCATCAGCAGTGTCTCCTTGACGCCTGTGAGACACCTGTTGGAGAATAGTGGAAGCTAATACCCACCCGACACCTAAAACACCAGGAGCCTCCATCAAAGTGACAGCTGGAGATAGCGTGGTAGAACACCTTCTTAGATCTTTTAATCTATATTCCGAACTTGCTTGTACCTTTCGGACGTCTTGGGCAAGTCTCGACGGGAAAAAGGGTAAAACGTCCCTACTTTAGGTTGTACCTTGAACGCTTGGCCAAAGTAGTTTCCTTAGGTTAAAGCGTAGTCGTTACCCGCTAAGGCGGAAACGCACATCCGGCCACTTGTACCTTCAACCCTTGGGTGAGCCGAGGCTAATTGAGGTAAAAGGGTAGACGTTACTCACCACGGTGAGAACGCATCGCATCATTTTTTGCATCCGGTGTGAAGAAAAGTTTCTTGCATTGTAGTTCGAACAAACACACCCCAACGCTGGGCAGCCACCATGGCTGCAACAAACCCCCCTTTAGGGGTAACCACTACAGGTGATCCCCCCGATAGGAACGACAGAACGATGCCTGAGTACATGGATAGATTGGGAACTTTCGGAAAATTGATAGTTTTGTCGCTGATCCCAGCTGACGAAAAGCACCCGTTACCGAAAAACCCGTTTATTATCAGTAAATCACTCGACCAGTCTTGCGGAAAAATCGAAGCAGCGTATACAGAAAATAGCGGTTCGAAGTACGTTATTAAAACGCGTAGCTCGAAGTTGGCAGCAAAATTGATGCAAATGAACGAGTTGATAGATGGCACGAAAATTCAGATAACTCCACATCCGGTCTTAAACGTATGTCGATGCGTGATAAGCTGTAAGGAAGCGAGTGATCTAACTGAAGATGAATTCCAAAAAGAACTCTCAGCTCAAGGTGTGTTGAAAGTCCGTCGGATAACACGGATGGAAAACAAGACCAGAGTCAACACCCCAACCGTTGTTCTCACCATCACCGGAACCGTTATTCCACGAGAAATAAGAGTGGGCATAATAAATTGCCGAACCCGTTTATTTTACCCATCTCCGTTGGTGTGTTATCGATGTTGTTCCTATGGGCATACCAAGGACAAATGTAACAGCGAGTCAACGTGTCGAAACTGCTCCAAAACCCACGACCTTGAGGAAGAAGAAGAATGTCAAGAAGATCCCTTTTGCAAAAACTGCAAAGGAAACCATCAACCGACTTCAAGAATCTGCCCACTGTATCGGAAAGAAGAGGAGATCATTAAAATCAAGGTTGACAGCGGAATAACGTTTGGAGAGGCAAGAAAAGAGTACGCTCGAAAAAATGCAGAAAATTCTTACGCCAACGTCTGCGGGGCACAAAAACGTCTCGATACCATGCGCAGAGAACAAGAAAAAGACTTGCAGATTGCAAAACTGACAGAAGAAAATGCTGCACTCAAAGGAAAATTGCCACAGTTGAACGAAAAACAAGAAATCGAGAACCTTCGAAAGGAAATAGCAGGCCTCCGTAAAATTGCTGAAGAATTTCACCTACTGAAAGCTAAACTCAGGACCGCTGAAGAAGACCTGGAAATCTCCGAAAGTGAATCTGAGCAAGACATGGAAATCGAACAGCAGCAAACCTTAGCCCTTGCTAGAGAAAAGCCGACTACGGCTGAAGAAACTCCAATGCTCAAAAAGCAAAAACTGAGCTCAAAAAACTCGACACCATTACGCTTTTCCACAGAATCTGAAGATGTCTTTGAGAGTCAACCGCAACCTGAAACTGTAGTTAAACGCAGAGGCCGACCCCCAAAAACCAAAAATGGCCAGCAAGGAAAAAACTAATTGGACTTTAAATGACCTCGCACTCGAAAACGGACACGATTTTGGAATTTTTGACGACACTGGAACAATTGATATGACCGAACGCGACCCAACAGGAAACTTTAACGAAACAAATCGAATCCATGGCACCAATCAACGCAACGCTATAGGACACTCTAACGGAACTAATGGAACTACAGAAAATCTAACGAATGACCGAAACTGGTTGGGGACCGGTGAAGAGAAAGTAGCCACCCCACCCCTGTCCACAGGGGAAGACGATCGAGGAAGCGGGAGCGGGGCCGTCATTCCTCAACCCGTGCTCTGCCAGCCTACTCATCGTGCTTCCAGTTTAAATACATCCGAGAACGCACCAAGCATAATTTCGTGGAATGTTCAAGGACTTCGACCCAAAAAAGCCGAACTAGATATGCTTATTCTAGAACATCAACCGCAAGTTATTTGTATGCAAGAAACCATGTGCCACTCAGAAAACTGCCCGCGCATAAACGGTTTTAGAGTCTACCATCGACCCCGCTCCTCAGGAAGTCGGGCAGCAGGAGGAGTTGTAGTGGCAATCAAAGAAACCATCGAAAGTGAACAAATTGAACTTGATAGCTCCTTTGAGGCCGCCGCCATAAAAATTGGAATGCCTTTCAACGTCAACGTTCTCAACGTCTATCTGCCACCGAGAGACACAATCGTAAGCACCGAACTCACGGCTCTTATTAACCAGATCCCGAAACCCCTATTGATCGTCGGAGATTTCAACGCGCACCACCCACTGTGGGGCTCGAATCACGTCAGCGTGCGAGGTAGCGCGATAGCAGAGTTTTTAGAGGAAAACAGTTTAGTAGTTTTGAACAACGGGGAGCCTACCTATGTCGACCAACGCCACGGAAGTCTTTCATGCCTAGACTTAGCTCTTTGCTCCAATGATCTAGCTGGACTACTTGAGTGGAGTGTACTTGAAGATGCATTTAGCAGTGATCATCTGCCGACCAGTGTCATCTTCCCCGAAAATATGGAAAGACAAGATAGCCGACCCAGGTGGAAAATTGAAGAAGCTAATTGGGAGCAGTATCGAGAACAGCTAAACTTCTCTCGTAACGACAATGTTGAACGGCAACTCGAGATGATAACCAAATCCATTTTAGATGCAGCTGAACTTTCCATCCCAAAAACTAAAGGAGTTAGAGGGAAAAAATGCGTCCCATGGTGGAACGCAGAAATCGCGGAACTAGTAAAAAAGAGAAGGAAGGCATTAAGACAGCTAAAGTCTAACAGATCAAACCACGAACAACTCGAGTTGGTTTTCCGAAACTCGAATATCGCAGCTAAAGAGGCCATCATCAAAGCAAAAAGGAAAAGCTGGGAAGAACTTGCCGGAAATTTTTCGACACAAACGCCATTGAAGGAAATGTGGGGAAATTATAGAAAAATTCAAGGAAAACATAGAAGAAACGATATCACCTCGATCTCTTACGAAGGCAGATCGGAAACAGACTCCGTAGCAATATGTGAACTGTTGGGGGACGCGTTCCAAAAAGTCTCCAGCATACACACATACGACGAACAATTCCTTAGCCATAAACAGCACATCGAATCAAATCCTCTGTTGATACCCGAAGATACAGGCCAACACAACCAACGATTTAGCGCATACGAACTCGACGAAGCCCTGGAAGGACTTAAAGGTTCCTCACCCGGGCCAGATAACATCCATTATGCGATGATTTCGCAACTACCTTTAGATGGAAAAGTCCTGCTCTTGGAAACATTCAACCGCTTGTGGGAGGAATCACTTTACCCGTTGGAATGGACAAAATCTCTAGTCGTCCCCATCTTCAAAGGGAAAGGACAACGATCAAACCCACTTAATTATCGCCCAATTTACCTTAACAGCTGCATGGGCAAGGTTTTTGAAAGGATGGTCAATAACCGCCTGGTCCATCTCCTCGAAACAAAAGGACTTTTATACGAGCACCAATATGCTTTTCGGAAGGGACGAAGCACAGCAGACCACCTTTGCACCTTAGAAGAAATCATTCGGAAAGCGTTCAATGAAAACAAGGTAGCCCAAGTTGTTTTCTTGGATGTCAGCAAAGCCTACGACACAACCTGGCGTAGGCTTTGCTTGGAGCAAATGGCAAATAATAATATCGGAGGAAAAATGTTGCGCTTCCTAGAAGCAATGTTATATAATAGGACATTTCAAGTTACAATCAACGGGAAAACCTCAAGCAATAAGACTATGGAAACCGGCCTGTGCCAAGGTTCGGTACTTAGCGTAACAATGTTTCTATTAGCAATAAATACACTCACAAATGACTTGCCACCAAATATCCAGTGCCTGATATACGCCGACGACGTGATTTTGATTGCAACAGGCAATGACGCCAAGCAAACCGAAGGTCAGCTACAAAATGCTTTAAACCGTCTGGAGTCGTGGCAATCAATAACTGGATTCAAGATATCAGCAGAAAAAAGCGCAACTGTCGTGTACCGTACGCCTCGACTCAAAAAATCGTCGAATCAAAGCAACCTAAAGTTGAACGGGATAAGAGTGCCGCGGAAAAACAGCCATAAATGTTTAGGAGTGACACTAGATCAACATTTAAAATACCGAGCCCATGTCGAAGAAGTACGAGCAGCTTGCCAACAAAAAATCCTCTTTATCCGGAGCATAGCTGCTAGGACCTGGGGTGGAGATCGGAATACCTTGCTAAAACTGTACCGGGCGACCATTTTGGAGAAACTTCTATACGCAGCACCTAGTTTGTCATCCATGGACGGGAAAGTTCTACAATCTCTGGAAACGGTGCATAATGCTGGACTCAGAACGATAGTAGGAGCGTTCAGAACAAGCCCGATTGCGAGTCTCCAAGCCGAAACTGGAATACCAAGTCTAAAGGCACTCATTGACCAGCGAACTATGCTGTACACGGCACGTCGATTAGCAGTAGGTCAAGCGCAGTCTAATATTGAAACCGACGTAGCCAGAACAAATGACAGTACGAGCGAACTTAGTAGCAGTAGCAACAGTGATGAAGATCTGAGCTCCGACGAAAGGTGGGGGGAACGACCCAGGATTCAAGCAAACTCTTTCCTCATCCGTGGTCAAAGAATGATGAGCGATTTAGACCTACACCTCCCAAGAACAGCTGTTTTTAAGATCCCTACATGTCCTCCATGGCTAAGAAAAAAATTTCAAGTAGACAAAACCCTACACCGTAAATTAGCCGAGGGAGCCACCTCCTTAGAACTCAAACGCCAGTTTAACGAACTTCGGCAAACAAGATATCGCATCCATAGTACTATCTTTACAGATGGTTCCAAACAGGATTCGAAATGTGGCTATAGCATAGTGAGTGGAGACTTCGTGTTTCGAAAAAGGCTGAACAACATATGCAGCATTTTCGCTGCTGAAAGTGAAGCAGTAAAACAGGCACTTTCATGGATCATCGACCAACAAGAACCTCGACCATACCTGTTGTGCACTGACTCGATGAGTGTAATAACAAATTTAGAAAAGTGCAAGATCAACTCTAGGTGGAAAGATTGCATGCAAAACTTGCACAATCGGATCGTAGAAATGGGGGCGGAAGTGGCTCTCTGTTGGGTTCCTAGCCACATAGGAATTCCAGGAAACGAAAAGGCTGATCTTGAAGCAAAACGTGCCTTAGAATCACCTGAAGACTTACAGCAAATTGTAGACTTCAAAGAAGTCCGAAAAATTGTTAAAACAGCCATTACAGACCAATGGCAGGCGCAGTGGTACAGAAGCCTCGACAACAAATTACGCGAGGTTAAAAATACGGTTTTGCCATTCAAATCAGCGTTCTTGGGCAACCGGAAAGATGACGTTATCCTAGCTAGATTACGAATTGGACACACACAGCTGACGCATGCCTACCTGCTAGACAGAATCGATCGCCCCTTGTGCCCTAGGTGCAATGCAGTCATGACGGTGAAGCATGTGATTGCACTCTGCCCTGAATTGGATGAGGAACGGAGAAACCATGGAGTCCCAGGAAATGTTAGAGAAGCATTAGCTGACAATGAAGAAATGGCGGCGAAAGTGATACAGTTTTTAAAATCAATTCATCTGTACGAAAAAAATGTAAAAATATGTTGTAATATTCTGAAATCAATCGGACCCGAATGACAAAAAAGGTCCTAAATAAAAAAAAAAAAAAAAAAAAAAAAAATAAGAAAATTTGGTTTGAGAAAGCGAAAGTTGCTTGATTAACTTAAACAAGAGAAAAGAAACGAAAAACACGTAAAATCGAAGGAAACAAAATAAGAAATAAATAAAAAGCTTGAATAAAATAAACGAAAGAAGTTTAATACGTTAATCGTTGTGAGGAGGTTAAAAATCCAAATTGTTACGACTAGAATTTTTTTTTTGTTTTAGATTATAAAACTAGAATATGAAATGCAAAAAAAAAATATTGAAACACAGTTACAAATTTTAAACAATTCTAAGAAAAAAAGAAAACTATGTGAAAAATGGTTCAAATAGTAAACGAAAGAATGTAAATCAGAAAATTGCCAGCTCAACATTTTTTGAGCAGCAGATTTACATATGTTTGAGAAAAAAATATAGTAATGCTGTGCTTCAATCGTGTGAACTGGGAATCTTAATTTTCCAAAATTTTTCAAAGTATAGTGCAAAGACTGTTGCTAGAAATCTTCTACCAACCACAATCAATTTCATCAAATCATTTCAAATGTCAAGGCAAAAAGGTAATCCCACATAAGCTTTCGAAACGGAAATCTCAAGAAATCACTCCTTAAGTCAGCCCACCTAGAGCAGCAACACTTGATTTGATTTCTTACAATTGCGCACACCCAACAGCACAGGTCAACAATCATTGGTGGGTAGGTGTGGGAGATTCCAGAACCACAGCAAATTCTCCCCCTAAAGAAGCCAGAAGCCGCGTCAAATATTCAAATCAACTGGAGCCCAGGCTCCAGAACACTCGATCGAGGAATGGGGGCGTTTTCAAGTTCAATTACGCGCCCCTCACAATCATTCATTCATACGTTCGTTTGCGTCGTTTGCGTCGTTACATGACGCCCACGCAATCTCGGATTAACATTTTCCCTCCCGGTGTAAATCATTCATTCTCGATCTCGTTTGAGCCTTAGACGTGGAATGCAAACCGAATTAACCTTTCTTCCATTTGGAAGGGAGCAAGGGTTGGATGCTTGTTGCAAATTGTATGTTGGAGTTGGAGACTCCCGTGAAGGGTGGATCACCTTGAAATCGCTAATAGGTTTACTGTTTCTAAACAACATTTTTATATGTTTGTTTCTCATTTCTAGTCGTGCGGTATAGCGCGAGCGAACAGTCATTCTTTGATACATGGTTTCACCGAAACTCCAACCTGATTCTTCAAAAGGGAGGGGGAAACGAAACAAACGCCGAAAGCTTGTCTGTCTCTTGCTCTCTGTCGAGTTCTCTGAGACCTGAAGCAACTGCTTACAAGCTTCGCGCTCGTATTGATTTATCGATATGACTTAACTAGTCGCGTCGAGTCAGTGTTGTCTTTGTTTGTTTATTTGTTTGGATTGGGTTTTTTTTTCTTCATTTTGGATGCTTAATTCGTCGTAGGTTGGAGTCATGATACCCCAGGCTAAGGTTAAGTGGCTTTTTTTACTGTGGGAAGATGCAGCAATTTGGTAATGATCTTCTGAATCTCGATGGGTGAAGACACTAATAATGGCTGTAGAATTTGGCAAGGTTGAAACTCATTCAGTACAGGATTATTTTGATGGGGTTTCACATCAAATCTCGGTATCAATTCTGACGCTAGTTTCGAATGTGATTCATGATTCAAAAATCATTCAAGAATCAAGATTTAGAATATGATAGGTTTAAAAAATGACAAACCTGAGATTTTTCCAAATTTAACTTTCATGGCGACCGTAAAAAAATGCGTCACAAGGACCTAGGAAAAGAGACTTCTGAATATTTATGTATTGAATATAGAATTTGAGAAAATGGATCACATATTGTGAAATTATTCTAAACTTCACTTACAAGGCAATTTTTAGCGCTAGAAAATTAGACATAAATAACATCAAAATGTATGTCTGAGTTTTGAATTTAAATCTGAATTTTGAGGACCAAATTAGAAAACAGATAAGATCCCCCGAGCGCTATTTCCATGGAAATATGAAAATTTTATTCTAAATTTTGAATCTAAATATTCTGAATGATATCCACATGGCGACCGTCAGAAGTTTGTTGAAAGGTGAAAACCTAGACCAGTGCGTTTAAATCTGAATCTAAATTTCAGTTTTGAATTTGCATCTGAAATTTGAATAACCGGTCACAACAATCTTTAGTTTATTCTGAATTCTACTTATATGGCGACCGTCACAGCTTTGAAAAACTAGGAAAAATATAAAATTAGGGAATCACATTTCTAGGACCAAATTATAAATCGGAAAAGAAATCCTGAATTTACTGTGAACTTTACTTCAACGGCAATCGTCTGAAAAATGGAAAGTCAGTAAAGACAAATTTGAAATTTCAAACTGAATTTAAATTTGGGATATAAATCTGAGAAAGAGCAAATAAAAAAGGAAACAAATTAAAAAAGTGAAAAAATTAAAAAAAATGGAAAAAGAGGAATAAATATAAAAAATGGGAAATAAATAAAAAAGATGGGAAAATATAAAAAAATTATTAATATATAAAAAATATATATATATATTAATATATATATATTAATATATAAAAAATATATATAATAAAAAGTGTGAGAAAAATAAACGAAAATGTGAAAAAATTATGAAAAATGTGAAAAAAATTAAAAATTATGTTAAAAAATAAAAACATGGGAAAAAACTATAAGAAATCGGAAAAAATAAAAAAAAGGAAATAATTAAAAAGAACAAAATAATTGCAATGCAGTAAATAATTCAAATAAACAAAATAGAAAAAGGAAGGACATAAAAAATTAATAAAATGAAAATAAAAACAGTAGAACAAAAAAAAAAGAAAATAAAAGAATAGAGAAAATAAACAGAATTAATAGAACGAAACAAAACGAAAAAAAAAAAATAATAAAATGATGACAGTAAAAAAAATATTGAAAATAAATAAACTGAAGAAAACATAAAAAAAATGTATAGATTAAAAAAAATGGAAGAAAATTTTAAAAAAGTAATTAAAAAAAGAAGTAATAAGAAAAAGAAAAAAAATATGAAGAGATTGAAAAAATTACGCGAATTGAAGAAAAAATAAGGTTAAGAAGAAAAAAAATGAAAAAACTTAAGAAAAACAATGTACAGACCCCGTTCGTTTTTGGCAACATGCTCGCACATTTTGTGTTGCCAAAATCGAATGTTGCCAAAATCGAACGGTTTTTTTTTCTGAAACTTTTTTCTCTTATTTTAACAAAATAACTATTTTTATAATCATTAACGTTATTTTAAGTCAATTTCCGACCATTTTTAGTTTTTTTTATAGTTTTTTTCTCAGGTTTTTGATGCATTTTGCACTGCTTTTGTTTTGTTTAAAATTTTTGTTTTTTTTGTCATTTTTGCTGTTTTTGTCATTCTTCATCATTTTTAAGCTGATTTTGACATTTTTAGTCTTTGGTTTGTATTTAATTTTAATTTTTTTAAATTTTTCATCTTTTTGTAATTTTTGAGTACTTTATAAATTTTATAAAAAACTTTTGATTTTGTTGTTGTATTCTATCACCATTTCTGAACGTAAAAACGTTTTTTTTATGTTTGTCTAAATTATATTGGTCCTCTTATAGAGAAAACTAAAAGGTAATGTCGCTTCTAAAAACCATTCCGAATGTTGCCAAAAACGAACGGGGTCTGTATCACTAGTTGAGAAAATAAATATTTTTTTAAAAAACGTAAAATTTAAAAAATTTGGAAAATAAACAAATATCAAATAAAAAAATAAAAAAACAAAATTACAAGAATAACAAAATTTAGAAAAAATGGGAAAAAATAAAAAAAGAGAAAAAAAGGAAAATAATTTTAAAAAAATGGAAAAAAAGGAAAAACAATTAAAAAAAATGGGAAAAAATAAAAAAAAATTCTAGAAAGAAAAAAATTGGGAAAATAATTTTAAAAAAAATGGAAAAAAATAAAAAAAAATAAAAAACTGAAAAAATTAAACAAAAACGGGAAAGAAATTTAAAAACATGAGAAAAAAAAAATTCAAAAAAAGGATAGGAAAAAATAAAAAAAGGATGGGAAAAAAATAAAAAAAGGATGGGAAAAAAATAAAAAAAGGATGGGAAAAAAATAAAAAAAGGATGGGAAAAAAATAAAAAAAGGATGGGAAAAAAATAAAAAAAGGATGGGAAAAAAATAAAAAAAGGATGGAAAAAAATAAAAAAAGGATGGGAAAAAAATAAAAAAAGGATGGGAAAAAAATAAAAAAAGGATGGGAAAAAAATAAAAAAAGGATGGGAAAAAAAATAAAAAAAGGATGGGAAAAAAATAAAAAAAGGATGGGAAAAAAATAAAAAAAGAGAAAAAAAATAAAAAAAGGGAAAAAAATAAAAAAGGGAAAAAACAAAAAAGGAAAAAAAAAGGGGAAAAAATTTATAAAAAGGGAAAAAAAATAAAGAAAGAGGGGGGGGAAAGTTTAAAAAAAAAGGAAAAAAAATTAAAAAAATGGGAAAAAATAAAAAAAATGTGAAAAAATAAAAAAAAAATGGGAAAAAATAATAAAGATGGGGAAAAAATCAAAATAGGAAAAAAATAAAAAAAAGGGGAAAAAATAAAAAAAAATGGAATAAAATTTAAAAAAATAGGAAAATAGTAAAACAAAATAGGAAAAAATAAAAAAATGTTGAAAAAAATAAAACAAATTTAAAAAATGGAGGAAAAAATAAAAAAAAGGGAAAAACATGGGAAAAAATTTAAGAAACGTGATAAAAAACTGTAAAAAAAAATGTGAAAGATGTGAAAATAACAAAAATAATGTAAAAGAATAAAAAAAAATAAAAAATTAAAAATATGTCAAAAAATAAAAAAAAATGTGACAAATAAAAAAAAATGAGAGAAAAACAAAAAAAATATGAAAAAAAATGAAAAATCATTTTAAAAAAATATATACAAAGAAATAAAAATAAATTGATAAAAATTAAATATTTAGAAAAAAATGAAAAAAAAACAAAAAAAACCTTCAAACTAAAATAGATGTATAAAATTAAAAAAGTCGAAAAAAAAAATTAATTTGAAAAAAAGATACAATAAAAAAATAAAGAAAATAAACTTTAAAGATATAAAAAAATAGAAAATAATGAAATTATCTTAATTCTGGTTTTTGAATATCAAGTTCCAAAACGGAACATAAATTGCGAAACATTGAAAAACTCTTCTCCTGGCGACCGTCAAAAATTCTTTAAACGAAGAAAATGAGAATTGAATCTTTATTTAAATCTGATCTTGGAGGACTAAACTGGAGAGAAATTCTAAATTAGCTCTGAATTCTTCTTCCATGGCGACCGTCAAAAATTGGCAACCCCGAAATGGAAACCCTCGAAAATTCTTAACCTTCAACTTGACGGGTTCCGAACTGCGTAGTTTGATCGTCCGAAAATGTCAGTAAAAATCGTTATCTTCCCTCCCAAGCAGCAGCCGCAGCACAGGTGCTAACGCCCTCTCCACGGTCTGATGAACTCTCTCGGTCGTTTTCAACATTTTCGGAGCTCTGGAAGAAAGCCATGAAAACTGTATCAATTTCACAGCTACAACAACACTTAAGAACCGACCGACGACGACTACGGCTGCCGTTTATAAATAGCCTTCGGATTGTCTTTTTTTATTTTGGACCAGGAATCATCGCCGCCCAGTGATACCTGAGTCATTCGTGTTGTGTTTGTTTGGGTCGCGCGATTCCTTCCACTGGCGCGGGCGGCCAGGAATAATGATTGGAACAACAACGACAACGGCAACAACTTGATATCGGTCTGCTCTGCTGACGTTTGAAGTGTTCATAGTCCAATTAATTCCAACTGACGATATCAATTTACATACCTGCTGCTGCTGTAGGCTGCTCCTGGCTGCTTTTGTCTCTACGCCAGAATGATTTTAACGAACGACAACTACGCCAACGTCCGGCGTGCTTCTTCGCCCACATCAATCCATCCCACATTCGAGCTACATGTGTCACACACAGTCAGCTACTGGACCGGACTAACTGACTGTAGTAAGTACTCATCAGAAGTTACCCCCAAGCCCAGCAAGAGAAAGAGCTGCTTTGTGTGACGTTCCGTTCCGTTCCGTTTGGTGTTTGTAATGATACAAATGTAAACACAGTGATCGATACCAGCACCGACTTTTTTCCTTGAGGAACTTGGAAAGAACCCTACGATGATGGCGAGGGGGGGGGGGGGAGGAGCTTGTTGAGCTAATTAATCGAGAATGACATAATCGATAATTGAATATGTACGCGGGTTGGTGGGAAACCAAATGTGTGACTACTTGCTAGACTCGCAACTCGGCGATGAATAACAGCAAACAAGTGCCTCGGGTGCTGTTGTGTGTGAATTGGCTGTACCTACAGGCAATGTCGAGTCGACGACTCTAGGTGACGACGTTTGTTTTATTTCCAGACAAGGTCGACACTTAGCTGATTAGTTTAGAGGCTAGAAAAATTTACCCACGTAACAAATCGTTCAAATCCTCCTCGAAAATCTGAGGTTTTAGCACTATTCCATAGATGTTATAATACACAAATTTAAATCTGCATCCTGAAATCATAGCTAAAATGTTTCTCGGTTGGAAATGGGCTCAACATTTAAAAATTTCGATATAAAAAAAAGTATCGATAAGAAAAATAATCATAAGAAAAACTAGATAGATGTCTATCTGATACTTAACCCTACAATATCTAATACAAATTAAATTGCATTTTTCGCATGGATTTCTTTGGCATAGGGCTTAGGCTTAGGGGTTGCAGTCAGTGTGTAGATGTTGAAATGATAATCTATAGGGAAACAAGTATTTTAAGTCAATAAAAGGCAAATAATTACTCTATAGTAGTAAATTTTCGTTAAGGTATTATCGATTTACTCGTTAATAAACGACATAGATTTTCAAGTTGAAACTCATAACTTTTGAATCTTCCTTCATCATCGAAAATAAATCATGTCAAACAAAATACGGAATTTATAAAATAAAATTAACAACTTTCTTTTGGGAATATTTAACTTATGATTTCTTCTTCTCTTCCTATTCCTACTCACCAAAGCTATTTTAAGCACGACTCGGATCTGCATCAAAAGCTATTCGCAAAAGAATCGAGGGTTTTTTTCCAACACAGGCCACAAGGTGAGAATGAGTGGCCATGGTGGCCACTCATTCGGGAGAACGAGAAATGCGGGAAAAAGTCGAGAAAAAGTCGGGGATTAAAATCCATCGAGAAAAAAGCGGGAAAAAGTCGGGAATTCCTCCAAGAAATCGGCAATTTTTGGATCAACTGTTTAGTGCATATTTTTTAGTGCTTTCGATGCTCCAGAGGCAGCATTTAATTGAAATTGCAAGTTGCACATGCGTAATAATAGCATTAGAAATTGGAACTCCGGACAATATCTGCAGACTGCTTATGAAGTGAAGTCAGAGAATCATGTTTACTTTCTTTAGAGAGATTTGTTGAATCAAAGTTTCAACTTTAGATAATGAAACGAAAAAAAAGCTTGTTAAATGAGTAATTTTCAACAATGTATAATCTTATTACGTGTTTTAGGGCGTATGTTTTTGTTTGTTAGAATTTAACATATAGGATCATTAGTCATCTTTTTTACGAATATTTTGTTGGACTTGACAAGGCTGAGCACCATCACCATGAAAAATTTTTGAAACAACGGAATTTGAATCACATTTACAAGACCGAAAAAGCAACTATGATTGACGGAAATTTGTTTCTTGGATTGAATATTACTAATTCTAGTCCTTAAAATTTATAAATTGTTTCTTGTAGCCTGTAGGAATGATTTGTATAATCAACAGAAGTTTCTCAAAAAAAGCTGATGGTGTTAAATTCGATTTTTTTTCAAATTCTGACCATTACTTCTCCGGTATTAAATTTAAAATTCAGGAAATATTAAAAGCACATAAGATTAAAAAAATCTTCTTTGTGACTTGAATTTACTTATTTGCGGCTGTTTTTGAATTTTTTATACGAAACGGGTCATTTTATGAAAATGAATTTTACTGTTATACTCCTTTTTATGATATTCATACTTTAAGTATTAATAGCATTTCCGATCAAATAAAATCTTTCCCCTTTTTTTAAATACCTTTCTTCTTTAAGTTTCAGTTGGAAATTACTTGTTTTCTCGGATATTACAAAAATTATAAATTACTCAAACCGGTACAATTTCTGTTATGTTCCGAACTTTGAGAATTTTCTTATTTTGGTGTAGCTTTTTTAAATGTTCTTATTTTTATTTAAAACTGGTTTTCTTGTTAGCGTGATAGGAAAATGCGAAGAATTCGGGCCAGTAACAACAAAATCTTAAAAAATTGAAATCTTTTTAAATTGCCATGATTTTGTTTAGTAAAAAAAAATATAAATAAATTACTTATTGGAGGTAGAATACCGGTAAATAGAGCTTTTGTGAATTTTTTTTGTGTTTGATAATCGGAAATTTCGTGAGACCAAGCGGAAAAAGGCGCAAAAATGCGGGAAATCAAAAATTGAAATGAAGTGGCCATCCTGCAAAAACACATAGCGTTTTCGTTTATTTCCCACGGTGGCAGTTGTAAAATTCATAAAAAAACGGCGGGCTTCTATGGGCCTTAAATAACATTTCAAAACAAATATTTCAAGTGATTTTTTATTCATTTCTCGGTGGTCGAGTGGTTAGCGTGGTAAGACGGTAATCGCTGGTCCACTGATGGCATGGGTTCGATTCCCATCTCGGTACTGGGTGTTTAATGTTAATCTGTAATGTTTCCATTTTTGGATAATTTTACGAGCCGCAGTGTACTAATCTTAGTATAAGAAAAACCAAACCCGATTAATCTCACTAATTCCAAGTCAAAATTGATCATTAGCTCACCAGATCAAATCCTTTTACCCACTCTCCCTAACAATTTTTTTTTGCTAGGACGCAGAGGTGACCGCGGTCCTTAAAGCACAAATTATTTCTTTCATCCTTTTCTCTATTTTTCCTTACTATCTATTGACTACTAGGACGTGGCCGGCGCCGTTATTGATGTTCAAAGAGAGAGCATCAGTTTTGGACATTGTGAATATGTGTCAATCCCAGACACCATTCTTTTGACCTCTGATCAAAACTGGTGGCCTCGGTCAATCACGGAGTAGCAACCATTGGCGATGTGAAATTCATTCTACTGAGCCACGCCTGCGATTATGGAGTTCGAAAAGCGTTAAAACTAACGTAATTTAAAAAGAAAATAGTTGACATCAATTTTTAATGTTCGTTCATTTAAAAATCTTGATACTAAATATGAAGCATTTTCGGGTGCCATAGTTTAAGGTGGATGTGAGTAGTCAATCAAGCTAAGCTAAGCTGTAGCACAATAGTGACGCCTGAATGTCATATGACTATCCACTAAAACAACGCCAAGGTCCTTTATTTCATTGACTCGCTGTAAAAGTTATCCCAGGATAGGTAAGTTGACAGCACACAAGTTGACAACTGTATCAAGTATTCGTTGTAATATTTAACAGCGCTCCGCATCCAGCAAGTAGCAAGTTGATATCATTGCAGAACAGTGTAAACAGTAGAGGGCCAAAATTACTACCCTGCGGTACCCGGACAACATCTGGAGATTCAAAAATTTCAATTTTAACAGCCAATCGTTGATAAGTTAAGTAGCTTCTAATCCATGCGCATTAGACTGCCCCAAATGATCCGACTTTTGAAATATTTTTGCGCTACAAGCTAAAATTAATCGTGGGCCTAGTATAAGATCTCATGCCAAATTTGGGCCAGATAGGATCCCGGGAAGGGGTCGCTCAACGAGCCTGAAGTTTGTATGGAATTTTGAGACATTTTGTTCGGGAGAAACATGAAAAAACAGTTTTTCATCAATAGCTTTGGTTCCCTTCGGCCGATTTCTTTTAAATACGGTTTTTCTTAAAGCCTAAATTAGGACAAATATTTCACCTCAAGACTGCATTTCGATTAGAGTTCAGGATAAAAAAGTTATAAGGCTTCAAAAATGACATCAATCTACCATACGCTGACTTACCAATGCTTGTTTCCTGTGGAATCCTGCTAGGATCACATAAAGGAACGTCGAGACCCACGTCGGGCAGCCAGAGTAGGTTTTCCAATTCCAGGAACTGTCGGCCTACTACACGACCGCTGCCAGGAACACTGAACAGGTAAATGAAAATGTTTCCCCATCGCCGGAGAGCGCTTGCATTGCCTGCATGCACTACATCTGTGTAGATTCTGAACTGTGGGTGGACTTATTTAACGGTTTCTGAGAAACAAGCATTTAGTCCTAAAAGAACTACGCTTGAGATCAGATAAAAATCAGTAAAAAATGAAACAAACTAAGGAAATACAACAAAAATAAAAACAGTACAGATATATAAAAATTATAAGAATAAATACTCTTGAACAAACATTCAAGTTTAAAGGAATATGTAAATACTCCCAAACAGAAAAAAACGGCTGAAGCTATCCTTCTGGGATCGGAAGAAGACAATTTTACTGACTCAACTTCCCCGTTGCAAAAGTGTCCACCATACTGGCCTTTGTCAGGAATCGAATTTCGCGATCCACAAGAAAACTACTGTAGTGGACTTCTGAGATCAGTAGCGTGTGACTCGAAGAGTTCAAATTACTCGATGGTTTTTGCTTTTGTTTTTCCTCTAGAAACTTTTTTGATTCTGTTATTGAGTCGTCCAAACTTGCTATACATTTCATCAATTGTCAAGGGAAAAAGGGGCGTACCAATTTGGGAAAGACAAATGAATAGTGCCCCCGAAGCTAATTATCGAGTGCATTATCGTGGTTGCTAGAACTAATTTCACCCACCCGATGCTCCATTGTTTTTGTTGTCGTTGATCGGTAGCCAGTAATCGTGCGATACCCGCTTAACGGCACTATGCGTATCGCAACGCTCCAACAAAGTGCATGCTCGAATTACCCGACAATGTCGATGCATTGGCATCGTTTCGTGCGCACTGTCACGATTGATCGATTCCGCTTGAGCCGAAAGCCGAGAACCTGCCGGGCGGCCGCCGCCCGCATATGCAATCCGGAGCTGGTTTCGTTCGTCGTTGCTGCTGAAAACTTCGCTCGCATCGAAAGTTCACTCAACTCCTTCCGGCCCGTGACAAATCGAACAAAAGAAAACTCGCCAAACTACTGATTATGCCCAGGTCGGTCGGTCGGTCGATCGGGTGGTGACACTGACAAGAGGGAGCAGTCGGGAAAATAATATGAAACAACAGCAGAAAACTTCATAAGACATTTGCCGTTCTTTATGGAGTTTTCAAATTTAACGACAACCGACTTTAACAACGGCGAGCAATCGTTCGTTCGTTTAACCTCCTCCCCCACGCACGATCTGTTCTTTTCTTCTGTTCGCTTCGATTGTTGACCAACCAATTTTGATGAAACTGCAATCCGAAACCTGACCGAACTCTTCTCCGGACGATCGTCTGAAGCGGTTCGTTCGTCATTGTTCTAGCTACTTAGAAAATAGTGCTAGAATGTTTTAATCGGGTGGGAAAATGAACACATTAGAAGAGCTACGACGTACCTAACGACGAAGAATGGGAAAGAAAACTAACGAGTTCCGAATGTTGGTCTGATCCGATCATGATCATGATCATCATCAGCATCGGGTCGATGGTCGTAGTCGTCGTCGTCATGCGTGATTTATGATCAGTAATCGTTTTTTATTGATCGTGTTTCTTCGACCTGTCGGGTGATTCGAATATCTTAATCCGATGCTTTGAGCGGCTTATTCTTGAAAACCCCGAAATCGATGAAATATTGTGGACATTTTTTAAAACAATTTTCAACGGGGTTCGAAAGTGATTCATGTCGAACGGAGCTGTGTTCTTCACTGTTGAAAACTTTTATTTTATTTTATATATTTACCAGGATTGATTGAAAGATTTTTCAATGTATTGACATTCTGCTTTCAAGTAGGGGAGAGTGAGATACTTAATGCCTGGTGTGACTAGATTCCTTAGTTATATAATATCTGTTATCTGGAATATCTCACCAAGCTTAAATGTTCTAGAAAAATGTTCCAATGTAGCAAAACAACATTGCAGTTATCTCAAAATAAAATTTGAAACAATTTTTTTGATAATTCAGTTTCAATGACTTCGGTTGAAAAATTTAACTAAATGTGTCAAAAAGGTTTATTTTCATGATTTTCAAACGAAATAAAGAAATAAAGAAATTATAACAAGATTATGAACTCAAATATAGTAATTGGTGGAGAATGATATGAACCTATGGGTTCAATTGATCCCTAAACCCACAGACTCGGCTCCGATAACGACCTTCCTTGGAGGTGGAATTATCGGCATAAGATTCTATGCCAGATCGACATTTAAGAGCTATCTCATCGCTGCCATTGTTTTTCCAGCGCAACCGCATTGCATATGTCTGAAAAAAAAACCAAGCAAAACATATCTCATATCCCATCACAAGACGAAGCAGAATAGAAACAATCAGCCAGCCAGCATATTGTCGAATGAGGAAAACAACCACCGGCTAAGATTTGGTATCGGTTTTGGCGAAAGGACTATGAATGACAATAAACCTCCGTTTGCTAACTGACTCAGTTGGTACACTGGTTAAGTTATCTAATTGGCAAGTCGAAATATGAATTAGGCATTGGGTTCTACTCCCACTTTTTTTTTAAATTTTGTGATAAATTGGGTACTATTCTCACTTTTTTTAAATTTTGTGATAAATTATCCAATAGAAAGAAATTCCCATAAAATGTTTTTCTTGTTTCGCGTGTTGTTGAGTTCTGTGATATTACCTGACATTTTTTTTTAATTTTTCTGTGGTTATTTTCTTGGTTTTTTTATTGTTTTACAATGTTATTTAATTATAATAAAAAAAATTCAAAATGTTTTCGGTTATTTCGTTCTTTTTTTCTTAATTTTTCCATTTATCTTATTTATAAAAATGAAAACGTATTTTTTGTGACACCATCACTTAAGAGCGAATGATCAGAATGACGTGAAATTCGCTACCCGAGAGTTTTTTGGGCCAAGGATGGTTTATATAACAGTTTCAGGAACCTCACATTTTATAGAAAGGGGGAACTTAAAATATGACATAACTCGAACGATGATGATTTTCATATAAATGGGCACGATTTGAAATAAGATGTTTATTTACTTCTAAAAATGACCCCCATCGCTTACGAAACTGGGGGCTCCCCTTCGAAATACAAAGGAAAACTACATAATACACTAGTTGACCCGGTGTGCTTTGCTACACCTTCCAAAAAAGAATTAAATTTGTAAAAATAACCGAAACCAAGTTTTATTTCTTGGGCAGCATTTCAAACCAAATGTCAACATCATTTAGAAGCAAACGCTTTAAAAAGAGAGTGGGAATTTCGAAATGCAGTACAAAGATGATTCAATAATATTTTTTTTAAATTGATCTCTTGATTTGTTTTTCAAGATCTGAAACTTTTACTCTGTTTTTATAAGCTTCAAGGAGTTTATAATAATGTCATAATGTATGTTTTAATTATATGATTTTCTAGTCCTTTCCCTCTTGCAACGCAAGAAGTGCTCACGAACTACTATTAAATATTTTTCTGTATCTAAATGACGTAACATTTCGTTTTGTCTGATAAGTTTTCAAATTATGCCAAATGTAATATGAATAAAGACCTTTTTCCCTACTCTACCCAGAAATAAGGGAGGGTCTCAATTTATTCGTACGCAAACAACCTCTCTTCCTTTTGCTCGATAAATTATCGATTTATGCCAACAAACTGTGTGGAGGCCCTGATTGGTTTGATAAGCTATACAACGCAATTTTTATGAAACTCCCTTTGTCCCACCATCTTAACACTGCAATGCAGACAGGTTTGTAACAATCATAGAAACATATCTCGTACGTAAATACCTTCCCATGTTAAAATCATGTTAATAAATTATTTCGCCATACTAAACTTGTAGACATGACACTTTACTATATTTTTAATTGTTTAAGCAAAAAGTACAAATTTAATTCATATGGATAAGCTTTAACCCATCCAGGAAAAAAAATGGTTTTTAAAAAAGAAAAAATATGCCGCAGCCCGTGGCGTAGAGGATAGCCTTAAAAGTCTTCTAAGCCAGCGGGTATGAGATCGAATCCCAGTAACGGCATACATACATAATACACTTTCTGTGGGTTGGTGGTTTAAGCATTTGTAAGATGCTAGCCATCATACCCTCGAAAGTTGTACACTTAGAGTTAAGAAAAATGAATCTCTTCGAGGAAACATCAAGTATTCGACGAATCACAGCAATTTTCTCTTTTTGTGCTGAGAGTAATACTATAAAGGTCTTTTTTTACGCGGTTTGATTTTGCTCAGTTTAACTAACACGGCTTCTTTTTACGCGGTTTTTTTTTTCATGGATATGATTATTCTACAAGGCTCTCGCGAATCAACACGTTTTTTGGTAGAACGAGGTTTCATTATTAGATTTATAACATTTCAATTAAGTTTTGTAATGGAGCGGCTATCGAAAAAACTAGATATCTCGTGTCGTATTTGATCCAGAATTTGTTAATATTGCAGTTTTTTTTAAAGTCAAATTTCAAACTCAATCATTAATTTGGTTAAAGTCTGCATCAAGAAAATTTAATCCGAAAAATTATTATCTCTTACTTTTTTTAAATTTGATTTATTATCATCAATTTGAAAGATTGGGCTGGTTTGATTTGATACACAAAAAGTTTTTATTTTAAGAAGGTTCTCTTCTGAAAAACACTTACTTTACGTTCAAATCAACCCTTTCATCCAGCTTTTTTTAATTTTTCTTCGATTTTTTTTTTATTTTCTTTGATTTTTAAATAGTTTAAAATATCAGCTTCTACCTGAATCATTGAGGTTATTTATTAAACCATATTTATGGCTGAATTGAGGCGTATTTTAACCGATGTAGCCATATGATTTTATCTGAAATGGAACGATTACTACCAGTAGACAACTGATAGTAGTCCATCATAGGATACAATTTCCGAACTCTTACTGTCGCTTTTGACAGATTTGATTTATCATTTTTGGCTTGGTTAGGTTTATTTTCACTTATGATTTTCCTGTCGGGCTGAGTCAGGTCTTGATAGACCTAGCCCCTTTTTCGGTTTAGCAAATAACGACTAGCAATTAGCAAACTTTGGCGTTGCAATCAAAATTGTTGACCCACTTCATACCAAAATGCCACATTATTAATGTGGCAAAGTATTTTATGAACTGATAACAATTGGTCGGAAATAATAATTTTATCGCCAAGAAAGTGTGGTGGAACCAACGTCAATCGTAAAGATGCCAAGTAATTAACGAAAGTTCGAACAGCAGGTGACCCGGCAGTTTTGATTTGCGGAATTTCCGTCCGAACAAACTATCAGCAATTAAAACACTACGGACACAATTTCAATCACGTGCCAAACCACCCGTAGATTAAGGTTTACGACCCTGAAAGATCGAATTTTCTCCCGAAAAATTAAATTTAAAAAACCCACACTCGTAACTTGGTCACGTTTTCGGCACCTTCTCGGGGTCCATAATGGGTTCCGTTAGTCCCCACAGATATAAGTATCGTCTTGCAAAGGTCATTGTGCCGCCGGAGAGGAACGAAAAGCTGAAGCAACCAAAAAAAAACATGCTCACCACGCCGCATAAACTAGTTACTCTTATTTTGATGGTTCTTCGTCGCCCCGGCACATTACCGTTGTTTGCGACTGCGAAATTTATGATCCTTCTCCCTCGACTCCCATGCCCATGCCGGTTTTTTGTGTGCTTTTTTCTGTTTTTTTTTTTTTTTTTTTTGAGAGATTCTTCGTTGTCGTGCACCAGTGGCTGAGCGATACTATCAGTGCAAATATTTGCCGAAACCGCTTGTTGATCATACATTTTTCATCCTAGGTGTGGCTTGCGATTCGCGGCGGGCGCGAGTGAAATACGCCTTCTAGTTAGCATCTAGAGATATCGCACTCCAGGTGTTCCTAGCTAGAGACCCTCGAACAAAAACATGAGAAAAAAACAATCATCTTAACACTTTCCACTTTCCTTTGAAAATTTGATTTTTATGTCGATTCTTCTGGTTCGGTTTCCGTGTTTCAAAGAAGTTCCTCGCCGTTGTTCGGCGATCTTAGCACCTAATAAGCTATCAATTAAGACTCCATCTGGTCGGGCACATCCATTACTCGGGCTGGGGGTAATTAGACACCAGATAATGCCGCCGCCATCATTCAACACCTCTTCCAAGGAAGTATCCAATTTGCGGAAAATACAGTGATGATCTAACTGTGACGGCGGCTTGTTCATTTTTATTCAACAACTCAACAAGAACCCATAAAGATCCATCACTGAGTGTCCAACGCGTATCGAATGCTGCTCAACCACAACTGTCAATCTCACTTGCGCACATCCGTCCATGTCAATTACGATTATTACCTCTGTTGCTAGGTGCCTACATTGTTTTTATGGCCCTCTGCACAAACATTGTAACATTTCCGCAATTCCATCATTGCGTGATCGAATTGTGCCGTGTTCTGTACCGAAGTCGTAGTGATCAATCGCATTTCCGGTCTTCCGCTCTATCCGCAGAGCTGCTCAGTTCTCCTGCGTCCACTACGCTAATGAGTTATGATCTGCAACGATCAGGCACCGCTGCAGTTATCGATCGATCTACGCCGGTCGAACTTCAATCGGTGGTCGTCTACATTTCTTTTCACCCCATCGATAGTTTTGTCCATTCCTCGTCTGTGTAGCGTCTAGTAGGGGAGGCGGAAGCACTTTACTGCCCCCTTTTAGCTAGTGAGAGCCCGCAGTCGTCGGTTGTTGGTATCGTCGTTTCGTTTTCTTCCCTTGGTTGAACGGAGTGTAGACCGTGTGAAAAATGCAAATGCGTCCGGCAACCCCTTAGCTAGAGGTTCAGCCTAAAGGTGGTAACGAACTTTTTTTTCCGTAGGAAAGAAGAAAGGGTCACAAAGATTCGGCCCAACCGATAGTTGCGTGCAAAGTTATGAATTTGTCACGCCAATAAACGCCCGCTGGACGATTATCACCGATTGAGATCGGGAACTCTCTCCGGTGTTGGATTGTTTGTTTACGTTTAGTTCACATTCAAAACAGTAAGACTTTGGACTTTAGGAGCTTCATGGATTTTACATCACAGTTTATCGGAGTCGCTCAATTAGGGTTGCCACTCACAGACTTTTCAGGGTATCATCTAGGAATCGAAGTTCTAGAATTTAGAAATCGATTTTTTTTCTAAAACAACGAGTCTTATTCATGGCAAAAAATGTGTTATTAACAGACAACCGCGAGTCTGACTCGTGAAGACGTACATATTATTCCAAAACACTCGGTTAGAATTATAGTTTACTTTCTATATGCCCTTGGAGGTTTCATCCAACATTCGGAATACTTCAACTTGTATCCACGAGCCTGACTCGTGTTAAAAAGTATGCAACATCCAGAATCTAACATTCAGCATGAAAAAATTGGCAGGCAAAACACGAATCCGAGTAAAAAAAGCTACGAATCAGACTCGTTTTTTTTTGCACAACAAGCCGTGTATTATTCTTATAACTTGAACTTTGAAGTTATCATCTTGAACTTGAAGTTATCATCTAGAACAGTGCTTTTCAAACTTTTTTCACTCACCGCCCCCTTTTGGAAATTTTTTGAGTTTATCGCCCCCCGTAGAAAATTTTTAAAAAATCTTTAAAATAAGATGATCAGGATCGTTGAACAACCATTTCAAGAACAAATATTTAAACTGGATTAAATTACTGCAACTGGTGTTTTCATGCGTAATGCTCTTTAAGGTATCGCAAATATATAAATAGCTATAAATTTTCATACGTGTTCATAAGATTTTTCATTGAAAACAAAGTTTGTTGCAAGTTACCCAATTTTCTGAGGAGGGTGAAAATCGCATTTTTTTTTAGAAAATTAAGAATAACTAAAGGAACTGATGATTTTTTAACTACGTCAATTTGATGTCCCATATTCCTCTAAACTTTTGATACATATGGATGACTGTGAACATAAGTGTTTTAGAGGCCATTGAAGTTTGAAAATTGTTGCATGTTTCCCCAGTTGACGGTAATTAATGTCAAGCCAGTGAAATAACGTTTTTCTAAATATCATAAATTTTAATTTTATATTTAAGAAACCTAAAATCTGAATTTGAATGCTGATCAAAGATAAGCAGCATTCGTCGATTTAAGACTTTAAAATAGATAATAATAATGGAACTTTGGCAATGATAGTGATAAACTAAGCATTCCAGATTACTCGTTTTTTCAGGGCTTGTCCGGATTTTCAGAGAAAAAAAATTAGAAAAAGGCCGGATTGTTCCACAATAACACCAAAATCTGAACCAAAAACTCTAATTGAGGTTAACATGACATCTCAGTTTTTTTTCGACAAATAACGACATTTTTTAGCTTGCCAAATTTTAAAAGTTTTTTTCAATTTAAAATTTAAAGGTGAAATGAGATTTTAACGCCGCTCAAGTGCCTGGATAAACAATAATTTTTCATATGTTTATATTTCACTTTTTTCTCGAATTTTTAAGAATAATACCTGGTTTTTGGGCGGTTTATCGAAATTTTAGACTTGAAAATTTTGAAATCCATTGTCCAAAATTTTGAAAGATTTTTGGAAAAAAAATTCCAGCTACGTTTGGAGAAAAATCTGGAAAGCTTTTTTCATGATTCTTTTTTTTATTTTTTTCTTTTAAATAATTTGAAACAGTCGGAAACAATGTGTACATTGAGAAAAAATATTTAAAAATTTTCACTTTTTTTTACACAAAAACTGTTCCAAATTTGTAACTTTATTAAACGAAGGAATAAAAGAATAAATGTTCTCTGTACCAAAATTTCATTTTTCTTTCCATTTTTTTTAATAAATATGTTTTAGGAAAATCCAGTTAAAACTGACAAAACCAGATCAAAATCGTAGAAAAAAGACTATTTAAAATAAAATTCTGTTTATGATTGAGATACAAGGGCAAAACTTGCTTTGCAGCTCTGCGAAATTATGTGTATTTTAGTCTTAATCATGGCTGTAGTTTTAAGTTTAGTGATTTAATTTCATTAATTTGCTTCGTGTTTACTCGTTATTATTTCAAATCTACGTTATTTCGTGATTTCGGAACGACCTCACCGCCCCCTGAGCCTTTCCAGCGCCCCTCAAATTCCAAAGTTGAGCTCACCGCCCCTGTGGAAGCTCTCAACGCCCCCCAGGGGGCGGTAGGGACCACTTTGAAAACCACTGATCTAGAATTTGAAATTCATATCCAAAACTCTGGACCCATATTCGTAATAAATTATTTGAACTTTTTTGATTATTTTCCACGAGCTCAACTCGTGGTGAAAATTGTATCCAATATGCAAAATTCTCGAATTCGATTAGTAACGAAAAATTTGTGTCACAAACAAACATCACGTTTAATATCCGTTTGTGAAACTCCTTGTTATAAAAGAAAGCCACGAGTCAGACTTGTGGTAAGGTACTTTGGCATGTCACAAACTGAAGGCACGAGTCAGATTCGTGGTAAAATATTCTTGCAGCATTTGTAATTCTTAAATCAACGATTGGAGTCACAGTTTTTCAACGATAGATCATTGAAACCTATCATCTAAAATTTATCTTCAGAATTTAGAATCCGCGTTCATAAAAGAATTGTGCTTTATATGATCAGTCCGTCATGCGCACAAGTAAGCGATCACAAAATTTGGATAACTTGTCTTTCTTCAATCCGTGTTATTACAATAAGGAATATACTGAGTGACAGTGAGAGCGCGCTCGGTTCTTCCCGATAGTTTTTCCTGATTTGTTTTAGAAAAATTCAACTAAATCATTCGATTTGTCAATAATCGACATTCTTTTGTCATCGTTCGAAAATGGGACAAGTGAAAACATGTGCAAACGAGAAAAACGCGATTGAAATTTCAGCTATATTTCCAATTTGTTCTCTCAAACTTAAAAATTCACCAACAGTTTTCTCGTAGTGAACATTTCAAGGCCATCATTCTACTATGTTTTCTGTCAAAAAATACATTTCCCACAACAAACGGAAAATTAGAGCCAAAAATGCTTTGTATGACACTTTGCGTAGAATCAGAACGCATACCGTTGCTAGTTCTACGAAAAACTGTCACACACCTACACTTTTTCTATCATTTTAAAAGCTCGTATAGTTTCTATTTTTTCCAATAAAAAAAAAAACAAGTTAAAACGTTATTTGAGAAAAACGTTCCTCTTTGTTCCTAAAAAATGATGTATAATTGAGTATCGATCCTGTAATTAGTGCCTACCGCAAAGTGTTGGAGAAAACTTCTCTGAATAAATCACTTAAGACTCTGCGCTCCTCCCCAACCCTATTCCAGTATTCTTTTCGGTGAATAACATTATATTCAACAGTTGAAATTCATGTGAATTAAATTTTTGATAAAATGTGGATTTGTCATAGAATTTCCTCCAGTGTGACATTCCTGCGTAGAAATATCAACATAGAGACAACCACAATTTCGTATAAGTTCAGAAAAAAGTATAGTTATTTGTATTTTCATTGTATTTTACCTTTTTTTGTTTTATGATTTAATGTGCGTTGTGCAGAAATGACTCGATTTTTTCATGTTTATAAATATTTTGGTTTGCGTATACCCTCATGTAGATTCAAAAAGCAAAATTTCCCAAGTGTTTTTTTTTTGTTAAATCTAGGGCTAAGATTTACGCCAATTGTGGCACAAAAAGCGATCTTCAATTGGAATAAGGTTCTATTTGTAACTTCTAAGTGATTGCAATGCTACACTCGAAAAATTCTCCATATAAAGGCTACGTGATAAAGTGATGATTTTTCGATGTTTTTTGGGTCACCAAGTATCAGCGTAAAATTTGAGATGATTTGGATGATTCCAGAATTTAAATTTTGTATGGAAATTTGTATGGAAGCAGGAGTTTTTGCGTATTAAATAATCCAGAAACTTTAAATAAGCTTGAAATGAAGTATGTCTTTAATTGTTGGTTTTGCCTATTTCTAAGCCTCATTTTTTGTAACAAGAGAAGAAGCTATGTCTTCTTTAAAAAAAAATTATAGCCATTTCAGAATAAAAAATCTGAATGCATGGAAAATTATTCAAAAATGGTAGCTTTTGCTGGTTAGGGCTTTCACAAACTTCAAGAAATATTATTGTTAAGGTTAAATAAAACAACAAATTTACTGGTTTTGCAAAGCAGTTTTTTGCGACTTTTTTTTATTTTCATCCTACGGTTAAATGCATAAGAAATTGTCTTCATGAATTCAGGAGAATCTCCACAGGAGCTGGGGATAAACTTCTAAGGAACTTCTAAAGAACTTCTAAAGAACTTCCAAGGAACTTCTAAAGAACTTTCTAGGAACTTCTAAGGAACTTCGGAGAGTTTCCTTGAGAATTTTTGAGAGCTTCTTCAGATAATCCAAAGATTCGTCTAAGGAACACCTAAGAAATCCTTCGTGAACTCCGGAGAACTCCTTCTGAAACATATTCATTAGGGAATTCGCATTCTGGAAGTTAAAATGATTCTTCTCAGGAAGAGAGGTCTCCTCAAGAACTTCGGAGAGTTTCCTTAGAAACTCTAGAGAGTAACCTCAGGAAATCAAGAGAGTTACCTCAGGAACGCCAGAGAGTTCCCTAAGAAAGTTCTTTCAGAAATTCCTCTCAGAGATCCGTAGATTTTTCTCAGAAGATCCAAGCATTAAAAAGGCTTAAATTAAAAATATATAAATAAATTGATTTTCGGCGATTTCAGTCACGAAAAAAATCTTAAAACGATTTTTGTTTCGTTTCGGCATTTATTATGCCTTTTTCGAGGAGTCTATTAATATGATATAATGAATTACGTGTTTAAAATGGTGTAACAATATATGGTGCACTTGCTGAAATTTCTCGTTTTAATTGTCCAAAAAGTTTTTTGAATCTGCTATACTGTTCTATCGGGAAATGTAGACAGTTTAGCAGATTCAAAAACCTTTTTTAAACGAGAAATTTCAGAAAGTGAACCATTTTAAACACATCACTAATTATGTCAAATTAATAGACTCCTTGAAAAGGCATAATAAATGCCGAAACGTCGGATGAAGAAATAAAAATCGTTTTAAGATTTTTTCGTGACTGAAATCGCCGAAAATCAATTTATTCATTACCAAACCAGTCGATAGTTTTTACTATTAAAAATATATATTCTGAAATACTTTTTTTTTGCATAACATCGAACATCTTTTCTGAAGTAAAAGTATGGTTCAAGGTTTGTTTACATGAAATTTTCTATAAGAATCAAGAAATATTGAAGATCCGAATATTTATTTTTTAGAACTTTCAGTTCATCACTGGATGTTTTTGAATGAAAATTTTAGTTATCTCATAGAAATTTTCATGCACAATTAAAACTCATTGCGCTAATTCAGGACTGAATGAATTGCTTCCGAAATCTGTTTTCGTCGTAAGTCAGTCAACATTTGTAGTTGGGGATTTTTTTTTATTATCTGACGGGTTTGCGCCGGGGGTCTTCAGATTTTCCCCAAAATTGAAAATTTGGTTCATTTTTGCGACTTAAAAACACATGTATTTTTTCAGATTTCCAACTTTTTTATTTTTTGAGTTAGCTTCGGTTAGATTTTTTTGTAAATAAAAAATAACCATTTTTCAAAGCTACATAACTCTGTTGTTTCTCAACGGAAATTATAAAATAGCACATCAAAATGCATTAAAATTTTATCAGCTTTCCAAGTAGAATAGTTGAAAAAAATTAAATAATGACCTTCAACATGAAAAGTTGTAAATAAACTTTAAATGGCGTCTAAAAGTACCGTCTGCACCACCGAATATTTTGCAAAAAATACCATTGTATAGCTCGATTCATGATCCAACTTTCATCTGAAGACACCAAAGTGGGCCATCAACTCCTTGAAGAGTTATGAAAGAAATAATGACAATAAATCTCTTTTTTTGCATCGAAAACAAACAATGGTCGAACAACTGCACTCACATATGGGGTAGCGCGCACTTCTAACAACATGGAAACAAAAGAACTTATCAAAGCTGGTAAAAAACACTATTTTTTTGTCCTTTTCAGACTGCCCCTACTCGCATAACAGTCCCATATGAATTTTTGTCATTTTAGGTCAACATAAGGCTTCAACATAAAAGACTAAAAAAAGAGGTTTTGTTCTAGAAATTTCGAAAAAAAAATATCAATTCGTGGCTGTCCTATATGAAATATACCTGAATAACAGTCCCATATGTGAAATACCACGGATTTGGTTACTTTTCAATGTTTCTTTCGGCGAAATAGTCTTTGGTTTATTGCTTTGAATCATTTAAACATTTTATTAACTCACTAGATGTCGAATGATGCACACTAGTTTTTGAAGGCAGGTCTAACTTTCTTAGGAATGTCTTCCTGAGCAAAAAACTATCGGATGCAATCAAAAATCGTGAAAAGATTCAACTTACAATGTGGAATTTATGATATTTTTTTGCAAAAGCATGTTTCTTTTTCTGACAATTGCATTTAGAATTTCAGAAATGATCAAATTTAAGTCTTAGAAAGTAGCTTGGTGAAAAAAATATATTGTGTATGGAACTGTTATGCTAGTAGATTAATAAAAATATGGTCGATTAACAGTCCCATAATGAATAAAAATGGTGCTCTCGACCTTACCAATAACCCAATTTCGAAAATTTCAGGTCCAACGATTTATTATGACAACCAAGAAACGATTTTCGTTTATGCTGAAAGTGGTGGTCACAATTTAAAAATATATTCCAAAACAGAAAAAGCTGATTGTCTCGCTTGCTTATTTTTGTATATGGGACTGTTATGAAAGAAGGGGCGGTAGATTGTTGCAGCTTAACTGACTTCATGTTAAATATATCCAAAAATCTAATAACGTATTCGTTTATACCCAGTTTTGCACCAGGTCACAACAAGTTATGCACATTTTACTGTCATTTTTAGAAGTTTATGCGCTAAGTTTTGTATCCGTAATTCCCCAGATTTGATTTAAAATGGACGGTGGAAGACTGAAGATTCGTGTGTGAGCGATCGAGGTAGCAAAACACTGACGACGATATATGTTCGTTCTAGTATGGTAAATCTCAAAACTGGGCGAATGTAGAAAACGAATACGGTAAAAGTATCATATTTTCATCATTTTACAGCCTGGGCTGGCCATACTGAGCTCTTTGATTATTTTTACAACATTTGTGCCACTTTCTCATACTTTTTTGATCAATGGGAAAGGATTTTGGTGTCCAGTGCTTAGCTCCCGATATAAGAACTATGTAAAGCACGTCTATATTTCTTTTTTTTTAATCACATTTTTGTGATCCCAAACACAGGGACTGAACCTTCTACTATTGGCATTGATTATGCTTCACAATAATCTTTGATCGAAAAATTAATAAGTGTATAGTATATGACCAGGTTGTAAAAGCAACATTCCCATTATTAGTTATATCACTTAAACAATACGATACTCAGAATTTTGGTTAAAATTTAAAGTCAGTTTTGCTGCAAACACTCTACAAAGCACGAAAAAGTTTTGTTTTTTACCTGCTTTGGTAAGTTCTTTTGTTTCCATGTTGTTAGAAGTGCTTGCTATCTCCATATGTGAGTGCAGTTGTTCCACCATTGTTTGTTTTCGATGCAAAAAAAGAGATTTATTGTCATTATTTCTTTCATAACTCTTCAAGGTGTTAATGGCCCACTTTGGTGTCTTCAGATGAAAGTTGCATCATGAATCGAGCTATACAATGGTATTTTTTGCAAAATATTCGGTGGTGCAGACGGTACTTTTAGACGCCATTTAAAGTTTATTTACAACTTTTCATGTTGAAGGTCGTTATTTAATTTTTTCAACTATTGTATTTGGAAAGCTGATAAAATTTTAATGCATTTTGATGTGCTATTTTATAATTTCCGTTGAGAAACAACAGAGTTATGTAGCTTTGAAAAATGGTTATTTTTTATTTACAAAAAAATCTAACCGAAGCTAACTCAAAAAATAAAAATGTTTGAAATCTGAAAAAATACATGTGTTTTTAAGTCGCAAAAATGAACCAAATTTTCAATTTTGGGGAAAATCTGAAGACCCCCGGCGCAAATTGTCAGATAATAAAAAAAAATCCCCAGTTGCTTGATCATCACATATAGAAAAAAAACTGTAACAGCTTCGGTTTAACGAATGTCTGGATTTTGAAGTAAATAGAATGTGTCATTTAACGTATTAATCAAGTGAATTTATCTGTCAGGTAAGAGGTTAAAAAATTTACGTACATTACTTGATGTATTTAACGTTCTGTTATGTTTTGAGTGTACTTAGCCTAAGGTTGCCAGAATTTTCTCAACACATATCCGGGACGGATAAATCCGGCCAATTCTATATAAAAACCTGGTGAAATTTAGTATCTGATTTAAAAATGGATGACCAATAATCTGTGCAATATTCGGGAATATTGTCAAAACCAAAAATCAAGAAAAAAAAATTAAAAAAATGTTTTTCATCAGAGCTCATTGACAGACTTTAAATCGTATTTTAGAATCCAAAAAAACCTTTCATGATCATTTTTATTCAACTTACACCAAAAATTTCCTTTAGAGGTATAATTAAAAAAAAACACATTTTGTTTTTTTTATGTTTGATCTGTATATTAACAATTTTTGTATCAAATATCCGGCCAAACCCGGCTAAAACCGGGCAGTCTGGCAACCTTAACTTAGCTTCTAGCAGAAAAGCTCGTGTTTCTAGTTGGTTACTATTCAACAATTGACGTTATCGACGTTCATTCCAAAAGATTCTCAGAATTACCATTCATTCAGGAAGTATCATCCTGAACTCAGGATTCAGATCCAGAATTCATAATTCCGACTGAGGACTATCCATTGAACATATAGTCTCACCCATAATGAAGAATTGGTGTTATTTTCATAAACAACGAGTCTGACTCGTGGCCAAGTATTTGTTATAACGAATTATTCGACTTAAATAAACGAGTCTTCCTCGTGGTGAAAATGTCTTTTCTATGTAAGCAACAATCACTCGTAAATAGTTAATAATGTGTGTTACGAACAGAAGCCACGAGTCAGACTCGTGATGATGCCAAACTTGTGGAGAGACATTTGTACATAAGGTGATGAGCGTTGGTATTGGGTTTACTTCGTTACACTGAAATAGATGTCTTAAAAAGTGTTTATATACATTTTGCATCAGCTGCGGTATGAAGAAGAAGGAGTGACAAAAAGTTTATTAGAAGCTCATCACCAGTTGAACTTGAGCAATAGCAAAAACGTTCTGATCCCTCAAACCGAGTTCCAACTGATATTTATGATCATAGACTTGAAATTCTTTCTCGGAATATTTCTTCAGCTTCTAATTGTGGATGGTCTCACAGAGGAAACCTTAATTCTAAACAAAAAAAACCGGTAGCTTTATGATCTTTTAATTACAAGTGACTGAATCCGCGATCCCTCGACCTCAAATCGAAGGAAAGGGGAAAAAAAAGAAAACATAAAACAATTAAAAACATTTCTGATCCCGATTGGAAAATTCAAGAGGAAATGACCGATCGTTAAATTGGAACAGAGCCGTGCGGGCTAACGCGGTTGTACTCCATTTACCCGAAAACCATTGCCCAGAATGAAAAATCCCCAGAATTCCAATCGCCAGAAAGAACCATTCCCCAGAATTTTTTTCCCCAGACGAACCATTCCCCAGAAAAATTTTCGCCAGAATGTACCATTTCCCAGAAATTTTTCCACCAGAATGAACCATGTACCAGAAATTTTTTCGCCAGAAGAACCATTTCCCAGAAAATTGAAAACATTTATCCTTACTAGAAATTATTTAAAAAAAAAGGAATTGTTACAAAAAAATGGAGTTTCATAACTTTATTCTTTTGCGGCAAAGCCGCATCCAACGAGGATGAAGGGGCTGAGGCGGCACAAAGCCGCCGAAGCTCCCAAATCCGAGGAGGCCGCCGACCCGCCGTCGGAAGCGGCGGCCCTAAGACATTGGTCTAGGTCTGCCGGGGCTTCCTAGGTCTGCGTGAAAGCTAGGGGTGATCCTTTAGCCCCGTCCGCCACGCGACAGCGTGAAGGACAAAACGTCTTTCAAGTTCGAACGCGCAGCGTGAGGAGTCGGATACCAAAACGGTTTTTTAAAGGACCATGGTAAGCATTGAATCAATTAAAGTACCCAAACCATAAACAAAGCACAATATTGGTTCTAAAATAAATTTAGTTGGAAAATTTCAAAGTCGTTGTTTCATTTAAAAAATCATTTTGAAAAAATTAATTTCGAATCATATGAAATATTCGAGAATTCGTTAGAAAAAAAAAACAAATAAAAAAACTAGTGGAAAAAATCTGGGATTTGTGCCATTCTGGTAAATGTTCCATTCTGGGGGAAAAAATTCTGGGAAATGGTCCATTCTGGAAAAAAAAATTCTGGTAAATGGTGCATTCTGGGGAATTTTTTTCTGGGAAATGGTTCATTCTGGGGTTTGATTTCGGGTATTTGTCATTCTGGGGAAAATCCATTCTGGGCAATGGTTTTCGGGTAAATGGGATACAATCGGCTAACGCTGAGGGCAGGGGTCAAGGAAATCACGCATTAGAGGCGCATTCCACCTTCCGAGAAATGCGTTCATCCATCCATCCATCCATCCAACAACAACACCGAACGATCGTCATCAAAAAGTGCGCTCCATATATTAGCTAGCTTGCTAGCTAGCAGGCAGGGTGAGAATGAACCGATCATTAAAACGTAGAATGCAACAACGAGGAGAAGAGAAGATAAATGCAGTCGAATTGAGTTGAGGGTTCAACGACGATTAGCTAGTGACGACCCGAGAAAAAAGGAGAAGGTGCGCGGTTTGGAAAAATCTCAATCGGTTCGAATTTTTTCTCACAGCTCTACACTTGTTGCCCCCGGCAACCAGGCGCAGCATCTCTCGCGCGGAGGGCACCTTGATAGCTTATGTAAGGCGGTTGTTTTATTTTTTTCGACTAATTCGATCGGTTTGCGTGCTCGTGTTTTGCGCCTGGGTGCTGGAGAATCGTAGAATCAATTGAAACAGGGCCCAAAAGGCTAGGTGTTGTAGTTCACCAGTTCACAGCATCTTTGAGCTCAGATACAAGTTGTATCTGTCAACGGAAGTGGCACGTCGACGTCGTTGTCGTCTGAATCGCTCGATGAGGAACGCCTCAAGGATAGATCTCGCGAATCAGGAGATCTACCCTTGACTGACAGCTACGTCCGCCGGACTTTACTCGGTATTTTTTGTTCTGAATTTCGATTGAAAAACTTCACTGTCAACTCAAGACATAGAAATTTATTTCTTGATACAAAAAACTAGAGAGATAGTTAGAAATTCTCATTTAAAACTTTTGGCAGAAAGGTGGTGCTATAAACCAAGGCCGTACGAACGAGAGGATGGCGGGGAGGGGAGGGGAGGATGAGGATGAAATTGAAAATTTAAAATTGATGACAAAATCCGAAAAGTTGAAAGTTCAAGGCATATCCGGTATTTTCGACCAATTTTCAACGATTTGTTAAAACATTGGAAAACATGGGTGATGTTGAGGTAACTGTTCATAACGATGTTAATATGAGTAGTAAAACAAGCTCAGCTAAGCTATGCTATGCTATAATTATCTTCCTAGATTTGTTTTACTAAGAAATTTAGCTTGTTTTTCTTCTCGTGTTTCAACATTCGATAGGTAAAACAGCGTTGTGTCACCAAACATATTGTGCTCATGTCTTTTCTGGCTGAATTTGCGACAATCCTAAATAAGATGAGGAACTGTTAATTAATAATTACCCACGTGTATCTCAAATGCTTCTGTCACCAGAGAACAAACCTACAAAAATCTCCAAAAATTCAGCAAAATAGTTTTTATTGATAAAATTTTTAAAAGAAGGCTGCTGTAATTTTCAACCTTTGTATTAATATATAAAACATTAACATTGGACGCGTACAGTCATAGTAGTTGAAAAAGTTCTTAGCTATATTTTAAAAGAATGAATTTATTTCATACAAGTTTTGTCCCTTGATAGTTTGTAAGTAAACGAAAAGTTATTGGATTTTAAGATATTAAAAAAATAAGAATTTAGTAGCATGCTTAAATATAATGAAAGAACTTAAGAAATGAGTAAACTCTATATGTACATATTTTATAGGTTGCATTAAATCGTTTCTAAATTTTAAACAAGTTCAGTGTTGCAAACTTTTAAATTTATTTGCCTGTAATTATTCAATTTTTATTTTTTATACATCAATGGAACGGTTGAAAGTCACAGTATCATTCCATCAAAAATTTGATCGGTAAAAGTTATTCCCTTAATTATTGTTGATTTTTTGGGGTTAACTAAAAATGAGGTATCTTGGAGCATTTGAGGGAATAGTATTGTTCGAATAAAATAAAATGTGCTTAATTTGGTTCTCAGGGTTCAGATTTTGGATGCCCAAGTTGAAAAGGGAAGTACTAACGAACTGGTTTGGTGACTGATTTGTTTCTATGTTATTTTTGCTCAAAAAGTGCCTGATCTGAAAAAAAAAACAAACAAAAAATTTTTTAGTACTACATATTTGATAATATATTTTGAAGTTCTCTATTATTAATGTTAAAATCCTAAACAGTAACTTTTGAAAATACGTCCTAAAATTTTTAAAATGATAACTTAAATTTTTATATGAAGCATTCAGTAGCAATGTAGGAAACTTATTTTCATTTTTGGTTAAAATCTTTATTTGCTCAATCTGGGAGATTTCGATAATTTGATTAGAGCAAAAAATAAGTTATTTTTAAGAAAGCCTTAAATTTCATTAAAAAAATTATTATATGCTAAAAAAACAAAAAAGATAAATCCACCCAAGCCAACCCAATCCATCGATGAAAATTGAACATCTAATTTTCAAAAGTAAAAGAGATTATAATTCTACGGTTAAAATTATGTGGATAATTTTAGGAAAACAAAGTCAGTTTTTTCATGAAACAAAATTTGCAAATAAATTCAATTATATTTGTGATTTTCAGCTGCATTGTGTAAACAAACTGACAGCGAATCAAAATTTGTAATTCGAATTTCGTTTACCCGACAATCGAAATTATTAGTCTACGGTCTCCTGCTGTTTGAATTCCTTAACGAAATAGTCATCTTGCTATTTTTAAAACTAAACTCATTTCAGAGCTGGATCTGAATTTTGAATAATAATTCAGAATCTGAATTATGAACCTGAATTAAAAATTTTAATTTTTGTTCTGATTGCGGCAATTTCTCAAATGTACAAAAAAAACTATTTTTGTATCAAAATTGCAGGTCAGAATTTTTAAACTTTATCCAAAAAGTGAAATTTGTTTCAGTGCCCTCAATCATGAATCTTTTATTAAAATTCTTATGTGTTGGGTTTAAATCTGACTTCATTGTTTCATTTTTTTAATTTTTAATCTGACTTGTTAATTCAGATAAAAATATTCGAATGATCAATCGAATTATGACTTTTTTTAATTCTGGATCGCCAGTTATTATGTAGCTCTGTTAAGTTGATATTTTTCATAAGAGTTAAGTTCAAGAATTTTTCATCTGAATGCTAAACAAAGAAGGATGGTTTCTAATTTTCTTTTTTTAATATTCGAAAGCTATTATCTAAATATTGAAAATGCATTAGAGTTTCGAAAATTCTAATCAAACTTTGAACGGAATTCAAAACCATACTTGAACCAGGATATCAGAACAGTATTCCTTTCATTTGTTATGATGATTCGCACTGCAAATGAAGAATCCTAAACTAGATACAGAATCCGAAAAATGAAAACAGAAATCCAATTTTGATTTTGAAAATATGAAATTCTTAAGACAAGAATGACAAAAATAACATAGTGAAAAAAAATACATAATGGAAAAATGACATTAATAAATTTTTCAAAATGACAAAAATTACAAAAATGACGAAAATGACAAAAATTTAGAAAATGACAAAAGTAACAAAAATGACAAATATGACCTAAACGACAAAGATATGACTAAATGACAAATTTAGCAAAAGAGACAAAAATGAGGAAAATGACAATAATGACAAAAAAATTTTAAAATTACAAAAACGGCAAAAATAACTGAAATTACATAATAGACCAAAATGACAAAAGTGACAAAATTTATAAAAGTATTAAAAATGATAAAAAATTTAGAACAAGGAGAACAATGATAAAATGACAAAATTGAAAAAATTGACAAAATACAGAAATCAAATAAATGTAAAAAATACAAAAATTATGAATGAAACAAAAATCGTGAAAGTTATAATAACAAAAATTACAAAAATGACATTATTGCCGAATATGTCAAAAAATGACTGAAATTACATAATAGAGAAAAATGGAAAAATTGACAAAATGACAAAAATGATAGAATTTACAAAAATGACTAAAACTGCAAAAACGACAAAATGACATGATTTACAGAAATGACAAAAATTTCAGAAGTTAAAAAATGGTAAAAATGATATAAATTAAAAAAATGATTTTTTTTGTTTCTTATTTTGCTGAACTGATAAATGTTTTCCTTTTCTCTTTACAGGTATGTTGACACCAAATAATTCAAATTATTCAGCTACGAAATTGAAGGAAACGCCAATCAGCTACCACGAAGGTACGAGAACTCTGAAGTTGGAAAAACTTTCCAACTCGCCCCATCAAGTGTTAGTTTGAGTATCAATTTTCTCCGAGGCAAACAATGACGAAAAATAAACACGAGTAAAAACAAAACATAAAATAAAACCCCAACACCAGTTACCATTTTTTTTGGGTCTCCTTTCTATTGTCAGCCCAGAAGAAAACGACGACACGTGCGATTGTGAAGGGCTTGAAGTTACCTGAAATGAAGGGGGTAATCAAATTATTTACCATTATTTTTAGTTTTTGGGAGACAAAAAACTAAAAAATGGGGAAGCTCGATGGCCAAAAAAGGCTATAAAGTGCCTTATTTGCGTTGCATTCAAGCTTGTTTGTATTTCTTTCGGAAGAAAGAAGGGCTCGACGATCGGTTTGTTTGAACACTGATGGAACTTGAGATGGCCAAAGTTAGTTTGGGGGAATTAAGGGGGAGACAATTTAATAACGTTCGTTTGTTTGTCTAAGTTTTACTGCGCGATGATATTTTTACTACCCTCGGTAGTCCAAATTAGATTAGACGGAACATTAAAAGTGCACCTCATCAATCTTCATCAAAATTGATGGTGCTGGTTGTGTGGTTAGTAAACTTATTGCTTTCTTTTTTCCGGTGAGAAAGGTTGTTTTAAAATTTTAATAATTGAAAAAAGTTTTCTTGAATGGAAGAAAAAATAACAGTAGGTATCCCTTTAAAACGGATGAGTGACCCCTGAAAAGTGGAAGGATCCTTGACAGAGTTCACACGCTCAAATTTTACGACTTCAACAGCCAGCACTCGAAAAGGAAGGGAAGGAAAGCGCACAGCAAAAAAAAGATTCCCTGAAGCCTATGTACACATCCGCTTTAGAGTCTTTCCCTCCTACACATATCTCGGTGAGTGAGTACTGACTGACTCATTCATGCCTTTATAATTCTGAGTTGACACAAATATTTCTGCACCGTTGAAGATTGTCTGTGAATAACTATTAAAACGATTCGGAAGACCCTCATAAATAGCGACGACGACGACAAGTCCTTGACGATACACACGGAGAAGCTGCTGCCTTGACATTAGCTGCTTCTGTTTAAGGAATGAATGTCTCCAGAAGATGCTTCCTCAAATTGAGCAAGTCGTGGGTAGCTGTCTTCGGAAAATTGGCTTTGAACTTTTGCCAGAGAGCTTCGAGACTCTCAGTAGAAGCCGTAATGATAACTTCAATCGGAAGGGGAAAGTTACACTTGAGTTTTTTCTAACGAAAGTGATAGTAAAGTGCATATTAATTTTCCGTGGGTTTACGGGCTCTTCTCACGATCTTAAAAGGGAAGGCAGCAAATCGTGATGGTTTTCGGAAGGTCTGGGGTTGTATGAGCATAATCTGTTGATAGTAAAAACGTCTAACTATATATGAGAGAAGCGAAGAGCAGGCAACATAAAAATAGGAAAACTACAAACGAGTTGGATGAGCTAAAACCAGTTGAAAAATTTATTCTTTTAACTAAACTTTTTAACTGTCACAAATAATACTAAGTAACTACAGAGGCTGCTTTTGTATTGCTAACCTCGATCTTTTTATCAAATATTGAAATTCCCGAACAAATTTTTGTGATATAGCTCAGTCGGCAAGTCAGTTCCTCCTGAGCAGATGTCTGCGAATCAGAGCCCAAGAGTAAATATCGAACACAGTTTTAGCCGGATAAGCTTTTCAAAAACTGTCCGCCAACTGCATCGTTGATATAAGTCGCGAATGCCACAAAGACGGTGAAACGACTATAATCGAAGCAACAAAAGGAACAATTTCACTTTAAAAGACATCTAACTTGAAAGACATCTTACGGTATCTCGATACTGGCAAATGGTTAATTGACTCGTCAATAGTGCAAAATAACCATTATGATTTGACAGAAACAGACAGGCCAAGCTAGAAATAAATGACTCAACAACAACTCAAACAAAATAGAGGAAAAAATTACCCAAACATAAAAAGAGAAGTGGGAAAATCATAGAAATATGGGACAAATTTAGAAAAACTGGAGTTTTATATAACAACATGCTCAAAATAACTAGAATGAACAAAATTACCAAAATTACCAAAAATAGCTACAAAGATAACTTATATGAAAGTAATGAAAAATAAAACAAAGATGATACAATTGACAAAAAATACCAATAAGAAACAAAAACAAAAAAAAAATGCCAAGGATTCTAGAATAAAAAAATGACAAATGTGGTCAAAACTACCACATTGACCAAATAAGATATGACAAAATTTACCAGCGTTGAAAGAATGACCAAAATGACAAAAATGATTGGAGAACGAATGACTTAGTTGTATTAGGCTAGATTAGACTGAATAAAGCTTTCCCGAATTTTTTCTTGGCGTATCTAGGATGGGCAAATTCGGGTATTTCATTTTAAATACAGCATTTTTAAATCCGGCAAAAATCCCGGTATTCCTCGTATAAATCAAGAGAAAAGGGGAAAAATAAACACAAAAAAAATAAAAAAAAAATTTAAAAAATTTAAAAAAATTAAAAAAAAAATCAAAAAAAAAATTAAATATAATTTTAATTAAAATAAAATAAAAATTAAAAATAATAAAAATATAAAAAATTAAAATAAAAACAAAATAAATAAAAAAAAAATTAAAAATAAAAAAATTTAAAAAAAATTGAAAATAATAATAATAAAAAAAAAATTATAAAAACAAAAAAATAAAAAAAAAATTAAAAAATTGAAAAAAAAAATAAATAAAGAAAAAAATAAAAAAAAACATTAAAAAATTGAAAAAAAAATAAATAAAGAAAAAAAAAATAAATAAAGAAAAAAAAATAAATAAAGAAAAAAAAATAAATAAAGAAAAAAAAATAAATAAAGAAAAAAAATAAATAAAGAAAAAAAATAAATAAAGAAAAAAAAATAAATAAAGAAAAAAAATAAATAAAGAAAAAAAAAATAAAGAAAACAAAATAAAAAAATAAAGCAAAAAAATAAAAAAATAAAGCAAAAAAATAAAAAAATAAAGAAAAAAAAATAAAGAAAAAAAAATAAAGAAAAAAATAAAGAAAAAAAAAATACAAAAATAAAGAAAAAAATAAAGAAAAAAAAAAAATACAAAAATAAAGAAAAAAAATAAAAAAATAAAAAAAAATAAAGAAAAAAAACCAATAAAAAAAATTAAAAAAAAATACAAATAAAAAAAAATAAAAAACAATCAAAAAAAAATTGAAAATTAAAAAAAAAATAAAATTAAAAACAAAAAAAATAAAAAAAATTAAGAAAATTAAAAAATAAAAAAAAATCAAAAAACAAAAAAAATTAAAAAAAAAAATTAAAAAAAAATTTAAAAAAAATTAAAATAAAAAAAAAGTAAAAAAAAAATTAAAAAAAAAAATAAAAACAAAAAAAAATTAAAATAAAAAAAATAAAAAAAATAAAAAATAAATAAATAAAAAAATAAAAAAATAAAAAAAATAAAATAAAGTAAAAAATATAAACACAATAAAAAAAAAATAAATCAAAAAAAACTTAAAAAAAAATTATTAAAAAAATAAAAAAAAATATTGAAAAAAAAATTAAAAACAGAAAAAAATTAAAAATAAAACAAATTTAAAATAAATAAAAAAAAAATTTAAAATTAAAAAAAAAATAAAAAAAATATAAAAAAAATAAAAAAAAAATAAAAAAGAAATAAAAAAATAAAAATAAAAAAAATAAATAAAAAAAAATTTAAAATTAAAAAAAAATAAAAAAAAAATTTAAAAATGAAAAAAAAATAAAAAAAAAAATTTAAAAAAAAAAAAAAATTAAATAAAAATTAAAAAAATAAAAAATTAAAAAAAAATTAATAAAATACAAAATAAAAAAAATGAACAACCTTAAAAAAAATTCAAAACTTAAAAAAAATTAAATAAAAAAAAAATTCAACCAGGGCACATTAGTGGCGATCAAATCTAATTTTACAACTAGATAAACATGTTTGCAAGTTTATTTTGGTGAAACAGTTTGTTTTGGTGGAATTTGTTTGTTATTTGACTCAAAATCCAGAAGTAATTAGAATTTGAGTTATAGTTTGCTAATAAGATAGGATAGGATGGGATAAAACAGGATAGAAAGGATAGGATAGGATGTGATAGGATAATGTAGGGTAGAATTGAATAGAATGGAATGTAATGCAATGGAATTAGAATGGAATTGGAAAAAAATGGAATGGAATGGAATTGGAATTGAATTGGAATTGGAATGGAATTGGAATTGAATTGGAATGGAATTAGAATGGAATTGGAATGGATATGGAATGGAATTGGAATGGAATTGGAATGGAATTGGAATAGAATTGGAATTGAAATGGAACTGGAATGGAATGGAATTGGAATGGAATTGGAATGGAATTGGAATGGAATTGGAATGGAATTGGAATGGAATTGGAATGGAATTGGAATGGAATTGGAATAAAATTTGAATGGAATTGGAATGGAATTGGCATGGAGTTGGAATGGAATTGGTGTGGAATTGGAATAGAATTTGAATGGAATTCGAATGGAATTGGAATGGAATTGGAATAGAATTGCAATGAAATTGGAATGGAATCGGAATGAAACTGGAATGGAATTGGAATGAAATGTGAATGAAATTGGAATGAAATTGGAATGGAATTGGAATGGAAATGGAATGGAATTGCAATGAAATTGAAATGGAATTGGAATGGAATTGGAATGGAATTGGAATGGAATTGGAATGGAATTGGAATGGAATTGGAATGGAATTAGAATGGAATTAGAATGGAATTAGAATGAATTTGGAATGGAATTAGAATGGAATCGGAATGAATTTGGAATGGAATTGAAATGGAACTGGAATGGAATTGGAATAAAATTAGAATGGAATTTAAATGTAATCGGAAAAAATTGGAATGGAATTGGAATGGAATTGCAATGGAATTGTAATAGAATTGCAATAGAATTGGAATGGAATTGAAACGGAATTGGAATGGAATTGCAATGAATTTAGAATGGAATAGCAACAAATTTTGAATGGAATTGCAATGGAATTAGAACGAAATTGGAATGGAATTGGAATTGGAATGTAATAAGAAATAAAATTGGAATGGAATTGGAATAGAATACCAATCATACTTTTTGTGTTTATCAAAACTTTTTATTTGAAAATGGGTATTTAAATCGTTTTTTACCGGTGTACGTGAAATTGTCTAACTTTTTCCATCTATGAAAACGTTTCGACACTGCGAAATGTCATCTTCAAGGATTGGAATATAAGTTGTTTCTTTTTAGGATACAGTGTTTATATTGATGATCTGAATCGTGTAACTGTGTTCTAAATTTTCTGAATCTTAATCGAATTCAGGAATCTTACATTTCGAATATTAAGAAATTTGTCTTTTGTATTTTATTCGATCTTCTGGTACACCTTCAAATCTGTTTCTTAGAGTATAAAAAAGGTATCTTTGTTGACAGAAATTCCAATTGAATCAAAATTAGGTACAAGATAACTCACCCGCACCTTCCAATTCAGAACATGAAAAAGGCTTAAGCAACTAAATCAATTCGTCACTGATTCACGTTGAAAATCAGTCACGTTGGCCTGAAGATCTTACCAAGAGGGTTCCTGCCGCCAGACACAATCAGGTAGAATTTCCAATCCTATTTTCTATGAAAATAAAGCTTCGATTGGAAGCATTCGGCATTCATCGAGTAGGTGGAATTTGAATTTGATTAAATCAGCACGAGATACACGTCGTTACAAGTCTGTTCATCTAGGGCTTAGGGTGTTCATAAAAGTCTTAAAAAACTTGAAGCAGAATCTATCATAAGTAGAAATTCTACTGCTTCAGAACCACCCTAGCATGAATCAGAACAACCCGAACAGGTTGATCTAATAGAATAAACATGACCGGATCGCGCCATTGTACGGACAAAAGTACTGTAGTAGTAGGAGGTGATTATTGCGTGTTGATGACTGTGCGCGTCCGGTTCAAATTTAGGCGGCATTTCTTTTCAGATTTTTTTTTCTTAGATTCTTTTTTCGAAACGTCATTAAAGTTTGTTTCTGTCCTCCTTCTAGAGGTAAAAGGAAAAGGGTGAAAGGACGCACCGGTTCTTCCTCGCCTTGATCGTGATGTCTGGAACCGATCAGGCATTGATCGAGTTGGGCCCAGAACGATTCTTCGATCATTAAACTCCCACAGCCTAGGGAGGAAAGTGTTCTAGCCAGCGAATCACGCGAAGGAGAAACCGGCTCTATAAAGTTAATTAACCTATGTTTCTGGAGATTTTTTTCGGATTCGTGTTGGAAAGGTTCTAGAATCTTAAAAATTGTTTTCGTCCCACGAAAGCCCCAAACCTACGCATTGTGTTCGTTAGAGACAAATTTCGGTGAGCCTTCTTCATCGGTATGTTATTACGAAAATAATGGGTTGAAGATCGCGTGTGATGATGCGTAAGAAATTGGATTACGCAATACGGTGAACATCATTTCGAGGGATTTGTTTGATGATGCCTGGGGTAGGCAGGTACTCTACTCACCCGAAGCTTTTCAGCCCAATTGAGATTGATTGCAGTGATTACAGATTTATGACTACTGCATGCCGCAAACAACTGAGAAGAGAAGAGCAAAATCGTAGTTTCCAAGTTTTACCACGACTCTAGTAAGCAAAAGAGTCTGTTATTGCAGGGCGCCTCACTTTGTGGGAGATGATCTTTCGTGGAGTTGCATCCACCTCCCGATAGATGAACTTCCATTGCGAAAAACGAAAACCGTGAACGGGGCCAAAACTCGGCTTGCATGTGGCGTTGTTTGGGGGCCCCCTTGAATTAGATACCCAGTCGAATTTCACTTTCATTGCCAATCTCTCTCCCTCCGTAGGGATTGCATTTCTAAGCTACTGCTGGATTAGATGCATATGGAGGGTGCCGCTGTAACTATTTGATGATTGCATACACACCGGGGTTCCCAAACTAGTTCAAGTTTTCAAAATGGTTTAAGATTTACAAACACTACTCGGGGAAAGCTCAAAACACACATAATACGGACGGCGAAACAATATTAAGTTGCCAGTGCTACAGGCACTGCTAGGGATTCCCGCAATCTACATTACGAACTAGAAGTCAGAAAGTGAAAGTCAATCTGGAAGCTGTAGGTAGGAAGAGAGCGGAGTGAGAAAAAAAAACAATTGTTTCCCATCTTTGATACATCGATTTAATTACAACAGAACCTTTCCGAAGGCTGATGACAAGAGAAGGCTCATTAATTACTTTGTATTCGCCTAAAAAAATCTCCTTTAGTGGAACAAAAATTGAAAATTCTCATATACGCGGATTGGACACTAAGAATCCTTGAAGATGAAATTGTGTAACACCGAAACGTAATAGAAAAATTCAAATTTCATAATCAGATTTCGAAGTTCAGGATTCAGATTCAGTTTTCAGATTCAGGTTTCAGATCCAGATTTAGATTTTAGCTTAATTATTTCAGATTCCGATTAAGATTTAGATTTCAGATTTTAGCTCCAAGATTTTAGCTCAAAGATTTCAGATTCAGATTTCAGATTTCAGATTTGAGATCTGAGATTTAAGATTTGAGATTTGAGATTTGAGATTTGAGATTTGCGATTTGAGATTTGAGATTTGAGATTTGAGATTTGAGATTTGAGATTTGAGATTTGAGATTTGAGATTTGAGATTTGAGATTTCAGATTTGAGATTTGAGATTTGAGATTCGAGATTTGACATTTGAGATTTGAGATTTGAGATTCGAGATTTGAGATTTGAAATTTGAAATTTGAAATTTGAAATTTGAAATTTGAAATTTGAAATTTGAAATTTGAAATTTGAAATTTGAAATTTGAAATTTGAAATTTGAAATTTGAAATTTGAATTAATTTCAAATTATCACGGCATTTGGAGCTTAACGTACGCCATATTTTGCCCGTCCGGAGTATACGTGTCCACCACATGTAGACTTCGGACCAACCAGATTTCATTGTATAGGTTAAGGTAGTGCCACCTCTATCCCGGTACTACTTCTCCTAAATAATGAAATGTTGCAGGGTAAAGTATGGTGTACGTTAATAAGTTTCCTCGCAAAAATGCTCTTTCGCTCTTTTCAACATCTGTAAATTTTCTTCTCACTTCTCTATCCATCTTTATCAATTTCATAACTACTTTTCACCGATATGCCGAAAAATAGATTTCAGATTCAGATTTCAGATTCAGATTTCAGATTCAGATTTCAGATTCAGATTTCAGATTCAGATTTCAGATTCAGATTTCAGATTCAGATTTCAGATTCAGATTTCAGATTCAGATTTCAGATTCAGATTTCAGATTCAGATTTCAGATTCAGATTTCAGATTCAGATTTCAGATTCAGATTTCAGATTCAGATTTCAGATTCAGATTTCAGATTCAGATTTCAGATTCAGATTTCAGATTCAGATTTCAGATTCAGATTTCAGATTCAGATTCAGATTTCAGATTCAGATTTCAGATTCAGATTTCAGATTCAGATTTCAGATTTCAGATTCAGATTTCAGATTCAGATTTCAGATTCAGATTTCAGATTCAGATTTCAGATTTAGATTTCAGATTCAGATTTCAGATTCAGATTTCAGATTCAGATTACAGATTCAGATTTCAGATTCAGATTTCAGATTCAGATTTCAGATTTCAGATTCAGATTTCAGATTTCAGATTCAGATTTCAAATTCAGATTTCGAATTCAGATTTCAGATTCAGATTTCAGATTCAGATTTCAGATTCAGATTTCAGATTCAGATTTCAGATTCAGATTTCAGATTCAGATTTCAGATTCAGATTTCAGATTCAGATTTCAGATTCAGATTTCAGATTCAGATTTCAGATTCAGATTTCAGATTCAGATTTCAGATTTAGATTTCAGGTGTCAGATTTAGATTTCAGATTCCAGATTCAGATTTGGATTACTGATTTCAGATTCAAAGTCAGATTTAAGACTTCTGATTTCAGAATCCAGATTTAAGATTTCAGATTCAGATTTTGGATTCAGGTTTTAGGTTCAGATTAAAGATTTCAGACTTAGATTCCGAATTCAGATTTTGGATTCAGGTTTTCGGTTCAGATTTAAGATTTTAGCTCAAGGATTATATACTCAGTTTCCAGATTTTGGATTCAGATTTAAGATTCAGATGTTAGATTTTAGCTTTAAAATTTTAGATTCAGATTTTAGATCCAGATTCAAAATTCAGATTCAGATTCCAGATTTCGTATTTCAGATTTCAGTTTTCATATTTCCGATTGGAGATCTCTAATTTCAGATTTCCAAATTTAGATTCAGATTCCAGATTTCCAAATTTCAGCCTTTAAATTTCAGATTTCTAATTTCAAATTTCAGATATAAGATTTCAAAATTCCTGTTTTCAGATTTCTGATTTCTAATTTCAGATTTTAAATGTCAAATTGTAGATTTCAGATTTCAGATTTCTTATTTCCAATTTCAAAATTTAGATTTTTTATTCAGATTCCAAATTTCAGATTTAACACCGAATTTCGGTGTTTCAAAGCTTAGATTTCTTTGTGGTCTCTAAAGTTTTATGATATTTGACTTAAGTATTAAAAAAATTATAAAATTCTATTACTTTAGACCTAACAATGCAGAAATTTGTTTTTGATTGCTTCTCTATTTTTAATACTTAAAAAAATTATCAAAATTTCTGAAAAATCTTTTATGTATAGATTTTGGAATTTTTTTGTATCCTGCTTAAATATTCAATGAATTTGTTTGTCCAATGTCTTTTATTATTTTTGTTTTTTTTTATTTTATTAGTTTTTGAAAAGTTTTTTTTTTTGTTTTTTTTTTACTTCTGATTTTCTCTGGTTTTTTGTTTTATTTTTTTTTGTCACTCTTCTTTTCTATCTGTTTTTATGTTTTGACTCCAAGTTTTGATTTTTTTTTAGTTTTCATTTATAAGGGTTTTTATTTTATATTTGTTTTCAAAATTTATCTGTTATTCTGTTGTTAATTTTTATTTCAATTTTTATTTTTATTTAGCTTTGCATATTTTTATATTTATGAAGTTCTTACTGTTGATATTTTCTACGTTTTGTTTGAATCAGTTTTTTTATTCCATCTCCTTTTTTAATTTTGTTTTTGTTTTTCTTGTTACAAGGATTTTATTTAATTTGTATTGTGTTTGTTTACTCACAAGTATTCTGTTCATTCTGGCCGGAACAAATTTAATAATTCTTTGGATTTTTAGATCCTCTTAAATCGGAGAAATGCTTTGGAAACAAGCTCAGACAAGGAATAAAAAACTTAAAAAAAAAATACTCTGAAAACTTACGTCGTTTTTTTTCTGAATTCTCACCTCTTGCTCTTCGAAGTTTTAAAACAAAAATTAATAAAAAGATGGGAGGATCATTCTCAGAAAAATCAGTCGAATGATTCGAAATTTCAAACCCGATCGCACAAGAAGGGCGTTTCTGGCGTTTGTTTGTTTTGCGTCTGTTGAGCATCATCCATGCATTCGGTTTTGCTAACTAATTAGGGTAACACATTTCACCACCATAATTTGCGAGCAAACAACCTACAGCTCGTTCATAGTTAATCAGTTGTTGTTGTTAAGTCATTCATACCAACTATTTAGCCGACGAGTGTGTGACTAGAGATAATTATTATTATCATTGTTGCCTGCATCTTTTTTTTTCGTTGCCTCAATCAGCCAACGAAGATTCCGCGTGAAACCAAAACAATCGCTTCGGATCGATTGTTTAGTGGAGTTATATTCCAGTTTCGGTCTGAAATTGTAGGTCGTTGACTCTCGGAAAGATGTCTTAGGTTTCAAACAACTTTTCTACCAAGTATGTTAGAAAGAAATGTGGAGTCAGCTGCTCAAACGTCTTCGGATTGGTTTCTTGTGGCAGACTAAAAATGTTTTAATGTAAAGCCTGTATTGTATAACCAAAATGTTGAGGCGCAGCAATTTTCCTTTTTTTAGATTTGAGCGGATTATCGGAGGATCAGCTCCGAGAAATTGTTTCCTTGTTGTGTTGTCCACACATGGCCTGGCATGTAACTCCCCCTTTTTTGTAAGCGACCTCCTGACCGATTGTATGACTAATACTTTACAGCCGCCAAATCCTATTAAAAAATTACCGGCCTCACCTCCGAACCCAAGCTGGATGCATGGACTGGACATTATTCTTTTCCCAATTCGGAACATGCAAAAAGCGGAACGGTAAATACCTGGTCACCCACACACGTGCTACCTTTGAATTGAAAAACCGAAATAAAAACGAGAAAAAAAACAATCAACACCAATCGAGCGACTGTTTGAGAATGCGGAAAGTTGGGGAACAACGAAAAATACGCGGAATTCTTGCCATTACTTTTTTTTTTTAATCGGACTTACTTATTTTTGCTTCACATGTTTCTCGATGCTTTTGGTTACCTAAAAACGTTCCCGGTTACGACAGTCAGCTCGATGCCGATTCCGGCCAATGATGATGATGATGCATCGCAATTTGCCTTCCTAAAAAAGTTTAAGGCTCTCGTTGCAGTCAGAGCCAAATGGTATTCAAATTTGCACAACTCTCCAGCCAAGTGGCGGCGATGCATCGACACAGCCGGATTCGAATTGTTATGAAGAAAAAATTAAAAAAAAGGTGGTAAAATCGTGACGTGACTCACCACCACGACTCCTGGAAACGTCGCCGTCTTGGGCGCTGCATATTTTTATACTTATGTATGATTGGCTCTTGGTTGACTTATAGGAATTGCTGAAACGTTCTGAAACCTGAACTCTGCTCCTCAAACCTTCCAATCCAACTATTCCTCGGGTCCCACCGAAGAGTTTCTTTTAAGGAATTTCCACTTCCAATGTTGGCAACACAAAACCCATTGAGGCTTCGTCGATTATGTTTCCCGAACAATTTCATTGAAGATGAGAAGAATGAATGGTTTCAACAATGAGATCCCCAGGAGAATTGTTTCTCGGAAGAGATTTTTTTCCGCTTCTTGGAAATGGAAACGAAATCGCGAGCTTCAGATGGCTGAACTATTTACCAATAGTGATCGAGGGACACACCCCGAGTGCACGATCTGGTTCAGCTTTTTCTTCTTCTGTTTCTCCTGTCGAAAAGGGAAACGGGAAGAAAGAGCGGAAAAAGCACATTGCCGAGGTCACGAACTTTGCCGATTGAGGTGCGGTGCGATATTTAGTTGTCTGCCAAGAAGGGGAAAATTTGCAATATTTGTTGGTAATTTTCAACTAGAAAGGAACACTTTTTTCATCAAGTAACATACAATTGAAGGAAAATGAAAACTGTTTTTTTTTTCACAAACAATAGTGACACCTAACGTTTGTGAACCCGTTACATTACTTTAACGTTTACCGAAACCACAATGTGTTATTACTTGATTATGTTCTTGTGAATCCGGCTCGAAGGACCAATTTGTGCTGTAGTCAATTTCTGTTGTGTATACGGGTTGGAACCGTTGACAATTCAAATCACAGCTCAAAACTACACAGTTCCAGTTGAGGATCCGGCTCCATGGACCAATTTAAGGACAAATTTTTGTTCACAATTTTCCTGGTTATGAATACGGTTTGGAGCTTATTTTATGTTATTTTCCGAGGATCCGAACGGATTCAGCGCATGCTTTGAAGCTTGGAGATATGGCTGATTTTACCACCAATTATTTATGAAAAAATACCGTGCTAATTGCGAAAATCGTGTAAAATCGTGCTTAATCCGAAATCCATAAAAAAAAATTTGAAATTGGGAATAAGATCAGTTCTGAAACTCTAGACATAATCTAAGAAAATATGTCAGACTCTACTCCAATAATGACGTTCCTTGGAGGTGAAATAATCGGCATAAGATTCTATGCCGGATCGGCATTAACAAGCTTTCTCATCGCTGGCATTGTCCTCCCAGCGCAACCGCATTTTATATGTCTGGAAGAACCCAAACAAAACATATGGAATAAATTATCTTTAGGATGAAAATCTCAACAAAAAAAAATGTCCTGTTTCGCTTCAATGTAGTGGCCAGTTCATTATTTTGCTTGGGAGCTCGAGTCTTTATGCCAGAAGTGCTTTTCCAATCATACCATTTTCGGTACATTACACTTTGAAGCGCATTTATGGCATAGAGTTAGCGCCGAGTGGCATTGAAATTTTCGTAACCTCCTCTTTAGGTGTAGACCTGTGACATGAGACCGGGACATGGGTCCTGAGACTAGAGACCTGAGACATGAGACATAGGTCTGAAAGCCTGAGATATAGTACCTGAAACGTGGCACATTAGAAGTGAGACGTGAAATGTGAAACGTGAAGAGTCAGACATGAAAAATGAAAAGTGAGCCGTCGTGAGGAGTGAGAGAAAAGACGTGAAAAGTGAGTAAAGAAAAGTGATAAATGAGATGTTAGGCGTAAGACGCGAAGTGAAGAAGAAGTGAAAAATGAGACGTAAGAAGACGTGAGGCATAAGAAGACGTAAGGCGTGAGACTTAGGAAGTGAGAGTAATTTGGGAAGTGTGGTGTGAGAAGTCAGACGTGAGACGATTTCATATTCACCATATGATGTCTTCTGTCTAATGTGTCATGACTCATACCTCATGTCTCGAAGCTCATGCCTCAAGTTTCAAATCTAAAGGTCTCAAGTTTCATGTTCCATGTCTCATGTGTCTGGTTTCAGCACGGAGAAAAAATACGACAGTTGTTCGAATTATTTCAGCTATTTATATCTATCAGCAAAGTGTAGTTAATTTTTCGCATTCAATTATGAATAAAGTAGATTTAACTATATTTGTATGATTGATTCAACTATAAGTGTGATAGATTCAACTAAAAACTGCAGATTGACCTCCAACAATCAACTATAGATTCAATTATAATAGTATAATTGCTTTAACTATAAATATGATAGATTGAACTTCAATTGTATGATTGATTCTACGCATTTGAATATAAATATCATAGATTCAACTAGAAACAACAAGATATTCGTATTGCTTAATGGAAGCGGTTTCCAAAAAACACTAAGAATGTGAGAACATGAACATGTGATTTTATAAGTTTACAAATTGTGTGATAAAATAAAATTCGGAAAAAATAATGTAGATGCAATAAATATGCAAGGTGAATCTACAATTTATATAGTTGGCCTCATGAAATCAATCTTAATTATATAGTTGCATCTATCATATCTACAGTTAAATTCACTATACGCTTATAGTTGAATCTACAATATCCATAGTTGGCCTCATGAAATCAATCATAAAAATATAATTGAATCTATCATATCTATAGTTAAATCAACTATACCCTTATAGTTGAATGTAAAGGGTGATACGGTCAAAATTTGGTCAAGGGAAAACGCGTGTAAATCGGTGAAATCGTTTATTTAAAAAAATCAAATTAAAATTCTTTTTCAAGTTTAATTAGTATAAAATTCAGGAAAAATATTCAGTTAGACTTCCGCTTTTCCGAATCCGAATTGCCGGGCCTTACGCTTAACCCCTGCCATCAGATTTTGTACAGCCACCTTGTCCACCTTCTTCGCCGCGGAAAGCCAGTTTGCATTGAACTGCTGCTCGTCCTTTCTCGTCGTCGTTCCTTTCTCAATTGGGCGGAGCTCTGGCGTGTTGGGAGGGTTCTTGTCCTTGGGAACCACCTGTACGTTGTAGGCGGCGTAGCACTCCATGGCCTTTTTTCCCGTAATGGCAAGATGCCAAATCCGGCCAAAACAGTACGGAACAACCGTGTTTCTTGAGGAAAGGCAGCAGACGTTTATTCAAACACTCTTTCACGTAAATTTCTTGGTTGACAGTTCCGGAAGCTATGGAAATGCTGCTTATCAAGCCAAAGGTACAGATGACTTGCCAAACCAGACATTTCTTCGCGAACTTTGACAGTTTCTGGTGCTTGAAAATATCTGCTACCTTTCCCCTTCCTTTTGCCGTATAAAACTCCTGTTCCGGAAGCTGTTTGTAGTCGGCTTTGACGTAGGTTTCGTCGTCCATTACCACGCAGTCAAACTTCGTCAACATCGTCGTGTACAGCCTCCGGGATCGCGCTTTGGCAGTCGTATTTTGTTTATCATCGCGATTTGGAGTCACTACCTTCTTGTAAGTCGATAGTCCGGCTCGTTTTTTGGCTCGAAGCATGGTTGTAGACGATACACCCAGCTTATTTGCGGCATCTCGGAGAGAGAGGTTAGTCGCTTGAAACTACCGGCAACTCTCTTTGTCGTTTCAGTGGCTTCCGGTTTTCGATTTCCCCGCGATCCTAACTTCCTGGCTGTCGACAAACGTTCCCCAAACACTTTAATTACATTTGTAACGGTTGATTTGGCAACTTTTAGCGATTTTGCCAGCTTTGCGTGCGAGTAGCTCGGATTTTCGCGATGAGCGAGCAAAACTTTGATACGCTGCTCTTCTTCCTTCGACGGCATTTTGACAACTGAAGAGTGAATTTCAAAATCAAAATAGGAGCAACATTCTACACACACACACCTTCAAAATGAGGGGTGTTCAGGTTTTTCAAACGCAAAATTGAAAGAAATACGTCAAGTTGATTTTGACCAAATTTTGACCGTATCACCCTTTACTATATTTATTGTTGAACGCAGAAGATCAATCATACGATTATAGTTGAATCTATTTTATTTATAGTTGAATGCATAAAATCAATCATACGCATATAGTTAAATGTATTATATGTATTATTGAATGCACAAAAACAAACAGATATTCAATTATATATACATTTGTATCCGTGTCTCAAATCTCAAGTCTCTAGTCTCATTTTCTAAGTCTCAGAGCTAAGTTTCTTCTAACAAAGCATTAAAATGAGCAACATTGGTACAGACTTGTTTCTGTTTCTACTTCAGCGATCGTTGTAAACAGGGCTGTAAATTAATTGTCATTAGTCCTCTCGTCGCGTCGTGTGTCACTAATTACGAAACAATCTTTCAAGTTATCTTTTTCCCTTCCATTTTCTAACAGAAGCAACATCAACAAACCCTCACCGGCTCTTGGGAGCTTGTGCTTGTTGATGACTATGATGATGTGCTTATGGCAGTTCGTTATCAGTCATAAAAAAATATATCCATCATCATTATCGCCACCATCATTCTAGAACACTCGATGACGACGACGACGACGTAAGGCCAACAAAATTACTGTCAATAAACTTATCAGAGCAAACTTGGTAATAGTTACCTTGTAAAATTTCTATTACAAAAATTCCACGTTAACGATCATCCACTTGACTATGGTTCTAGGGAGTGCTCAAGATCCCTCCAAAAATAGATACCACCATATTTGTAACTTTGACTTTGGAGGGAAATGTCAAGTACCTGGTCTTATCTCCCAATTTTAGGGGAACCTTGTACTAGTTATTTACTTTTATTTCTTCGGTTTAAAGTGCGGTCCCGCTTTCGACGGCCCTTAGCCCGTAGACCAACATGATGAATTAGATAACAAACATAGCCCAGACCGAACTGTACACTAACCAGCTACAATTTCAGTGGGTAGTAAGGTCATTCGCTTAGGTACGTACAGTGATTACTCGAATTTATTGACGACTTTGGAGAATTGCCTTTCTACTGTTTATAGCTCTGTAGTTCCTCTTGCAAGTTATTTATAGTTAAGTTATAGTTAAGTTATTTTATTTATTTGGTCATTTTAAACGAAAAATTTTTGTACTCTAATCCAATGACTAATTCAGAATTTTCGATCCTCACTGTGTGCATCGCGGTTTTAATTGCGTAGTCGAAAGAAATTCCTCCCGGGCTTATCTTTTACCTCCCAAGTCCAATGAGTTTCACCTTATCTTACCTCGGCTCGGTTCATTCGAACCGAGATAAGACAGACGGATCGGGAAGGTTAAGATGTCTTAGAAAATTTTCTCAAACGGCTCCAAACCATACGATGCGAGACGAAGCGAAACCCGCCATAGAATCGTTATGCAAATAGGGACAGTTGCTGCAAATATTGACTCTCTCCGTAAACGTTCCGTTTCGAGCTCTATATTCGATCTAGAACTGCTCTTCCGGGAAAAAGCTGAAACCCGAAAGTTCAAACTATGAATAAATTCCAACGAAAATGTTGCTTCCGTTACAATCGCCAGAAGCCCCGAATTTCATACATACAGGGCTGGTAGCGAGTCACTTTTTAGTGACTTGGTCACTTTTTTTGGGTCAGTCACTAAAAAGTCACTTTTTTCATCATTTGGTCACTAAAGTCACTATTTTCCGAAAAATGGTCACTTTTATCACCAAAAGTCACTTTTTTCACCGAAAATAAACCAATGAAAGAGTAATTTGAATTGTACGTGTTAATATTGACATGAGGCGAAAATAGGTAGTAACCGTAAATTACTTGATCAGTCAGTCAGAAATTTTTTTCGCCTCCGGCGGAATTTCGACATGAATTACCCTTGGCTTGAGACATTTCGATCTACGACATTATTTGACGTTCATGCTTTGAAACTAACTTTGATTGTAGATTTTTGTTTTCAGTTCAATCAACCTTTTGTATTGGAACTAAAAACTTGATATACAAAACCCTATCTCGTCTTTAGAATGGTTTTTATTAAGAACTGTAACTAAGATTGAGATTAAAACGAACCATTTTTCAATTTAAATAAATCTTTTATGTCATAACAAATGTTATGTTGATATGAAATATTCTTTAAAAAAAATCAATTTCAGACTCAATTTTATTTCGTGTTTTTTTTGTTCTTCTGAATACTTAAAAAAAGGGTTTTAAAAATTTACACAAGGCCACAAAATTTACAATTTTTATCAAGTGCAATAAATTTAAACGGTAATTTCAACTTATTTGGGTTCCCCGAATCTGCAATGTTTCTATCAGCTTTTGTTATTGAAATGACTGTTGAAAATAAGTAAAAATCTTTAGAAATTTCTGCACTTTTTTTTTACAAAAACTCAAATCAAAAACATATTATTTAAAAATAAAAGTTTTATATGAATTGATGAGCTTTAAATAGAATCAAGTTTTTTTTACACTTTCTGCTGTGATGTCAAAAATACTTGTAATGATATTTTCCATAATCAGTTATCTATCCATGTTTGATTTCACTTAAACTGATAAATATAATAATAAACTCTTTATCACCGAAACTAAATGTGTTCGGCCGAATTTGACAAAATTTCTAGTTTAGGACACTATTTACCAAATCAATAATTCAAAAAATAGCACCAAAATGGTTATGGTGAAACATGTTTATTGAAAACACTCTTCCTGAAATGTTTTAAAAACTAATCTTTTTTATTTCCATTTTTTTTTTCATTTTCAAATAAATAACCGAATTTTGTTGTACAGTTTATTTTCAATTTTCTAATCAACTTGTCGGATTTTTTTTAATTAAACTTTTTAAACATTAAGACATATTTTCAACAATTGTTTCCTTGTTTTTAAATTCTGAATTTTCGTGTTCTTCAACCATAAGCCTTGAACTCCAAATTTTCAAAAATATAACATAATTTCAACCTTCTGTTCTTTCTAGGACTCAATATTTTAATAAAAAAAACAAAATACTCAGAGCTTGTAATTAAAAGCTTAAAAATCTGCGATTGAAAATTTAAACACTTTTTATTAATATTTTTTATATGAAATCATGTTTTTTGGATCGATCATGATCTTTAAAATTATCTAAAAAGTTTGAAAAATTGTTCTAAGTAGCAACTTTAGAAATAAATTTTAATACGCAGTGTTAACTAACTTTGTATTTGATTTGTGCTTTGAATATTAATAACAAAAGTTTTGAACTCATTATTTTTAATTTTTTATCAGTTTTTATCATTCACATAATTACTCATTTTCTAACATTTCTTTGTCAGTGCAGTTGAACATGGAGGATTTTACTTTATTAAAGGTTTTATGTCTGGCTTCTATAACTGGCCCTTTTAAAATAATTATAAATATATTCTTCTTTTTATAAAATTAAAACATTTAACAAATTCTGTTCAAAATTCATTTCTTATTCAGTAATCGGTAATTTACATTTTGAATCGTGATTAAATATTTTTTGTTCAAATTAAAAAATTACAGCGGAATTTCTCACTAAACTTCCAGTTAAAAATGAGAAAAAGAATTCCAAAATTAGATGAATAAAAATTAACAATTATTATCATTTTCCTAACATCTATTCATGCTAAGTTTTGTACAAGATTTGATATTTATTTTAGAATTCAGATATTTTTTAATTTTATATTTGCTAAGAAATTCTTTTGAAACTAATTTATTTCTTACTTTCTTGACTTATCGAAAATTTGAAACATTCATTGTAATAAGTTTCCAAAATTTTGTTTATCAATCATTTTTTTAGTTTTTGTGTTGAACATGAGTGACAAATGGTGTAAAAAACCCTTTCCTTTTCAATTGTTTATTTTTGGTATTGTTATTAATTTTATCTAAATTTGAATTTTGAAAACCCCCCCGGAAGGGTCCATCGCACGGGCCTGACTGGTCACATTTTTTGTACTTAAAAGTTATTTTTTCGTTCTACATAGTCACTATTTGGTCACTTTTTTCGGTCCTCAAAGTCACTATTTGGTCACTTTTTTCAAATTTTGGTCACTAAAGTCCCTACTATTTCATTGTCAAACCGCTACCAGCCCTGTACATATACCTATGAATATTGTTTAATCTTAAGAAAAACAAACGCGAAAACCCCTTGCCTCAAGACAAAAAAAACCCGAAGCAAAACTAGGGGCTGCTTGCGATGATTCAAAAGGTGGAGCCAGCCGGTTTTTTTTTTGTTTCTCGGAAACATCACTCATTCACTTATTTGTCATCCGCAAAACCAACGCCGACAAACTACGCATTCGCGGCGGCGTCGTCAAAATACATCGCTGCCCGCCGAAAGCGAATGAATGGATCTGATTTATTCCAACGATGAAGACGACAGGCGCGATTACCTACTTGAAATGTGAAAAATGTAAATGCAAAAACGGTTCACATAGGTTGAAGGTTTTTTTAAATTTTATCTAATCCGATCAGTTTTTCTTGAGAGTGGAAAGATTTTAAAAGATTCGGCGGATGGGGTGAATCATGCATTTTGTCAGATCAATTTATGTAAACAGATATTTACTAATTTGATTCATTCATTAATCGATTTGGCACTTTTAAAATCTTTTCTAGAAATTTATTGCACACTGGCATTTTCCCATTAGTTTGTCTGTGTGATTTTTTAAAAATTTTTGCTCCATCGAACATAAGAATTTTCATAGCATAGAGTTGTTTAAAATAGGTTTTTTTTTATAAAACATCAATATAGAATTAAATAAAGTTATATTATCAAAATCATCAAAAAATTATTAAATTAAGTTGATAAAAAACATAATAAAAATAAATTGAATGAACAACCATGTTGAAAAAAAAAATTAATAAAAAAATTAACAAAAAAAAAAAAATTAATTAAAAAAAATAAATAAATAAATAAATAAAATAAATAAAAAAGATAAATAAAAAAATAAAAAAGATAAATAAAAAAATAAAAAAAAACAATAAATAAATATGTTGATAATAAAATTAAAAAAAATTATATTGAAAAATTAAAAAATAGTATAAAACAATAATTAGAAATAATCAAAAGAAAAAAAAATATAAAAAAAATAGAAAAATATTATTGAAGAAAAAAATTGAAAAAGAATTAAAAAAATTTTTCAAAATCAAAAAACATTTCAAAGCAATAATTTTAGAATTAATGAAAAACAATATAAAAAATTTAAACCAAAAAAAAAAAATTCAAAAGTTAGAAAAAATTAAAACATTAGCAAAATTTCAAATTATTTAAAAAAAAATTAAAAACATTAAAAAAAATTTAAAAAAAATTAAGAAAAGCAAAGAACACTTAGAAATAAAAAAATAAAAAATAAACTCAAAAACTACTAAACAAAAAACTGAAAAATACTGGAATAAATAGTGATAAAAAAGAAATCAAGATAAAATAAATCCAAAAAATTTATTAAAAAAAATAGAAAAAAAGGAAGTCAATTAAAAAAATGAAAAAAAAATAAGAAAAAGATTTTTTTTAAATTCTAAAAATTGAAAAAAATTAAAATAATATTCAAAAAACTAGGACAAAATTGAGAAAGTTAAAATAAAAATTGAAAACATTAAAAAAAATTGAAAACATTAAAAAAATTTGAAAAAATTAAAATAAAATTAAGAAGAGTTGAATAAAATAAAAAAATAAAAATAAGTTGAACAAAATAAAAAAAAATTAAAAAAAATTGAAATAAAATAAAAATTATGACAAAATAAGAAAAAAAATTGACAAATTAAAAAAATTATTGACAAAATGAAAAAAAAAATTTAAAATTAAAAAAAAATTAAATTTAAAAAAATTGAAAGTATAAAAAATTTACAAATATTTAAAAAATTGAAAATATAAAAAAAAGAAAAACTATGAAAAAATATTAAATACCACAAAAAAATTTAAACGAACTGAAAAAATTGAAAAAAGGAAATAAAATATTGAAATAAAATAAAAATATTGAAAAAAAAAATTAAAAAAATTGAAAAAGTTGAAAACAAAAATAAAAAATTGAAAAAAAAAAAATTTAAAAAAATATGAAAAAATTGAAAAAAATAGAAAAATTGAAAAAAAAAAATAGAAAAATTGAAAAAAAAATTGAAAAATTGAAAAAAAAAAATTAAAAAATTGAAAAAAAAATTAAAAAAAAAGAAAATTTAAAAAAATTAAAAAAATTAATAATCAAGATAAAAAATTGAAAAACTATGTGAAAATTGAAAACTGAAGAAAAAATTGAAAAAAATGTTAAAATAAAAAAAAAATAAAAAAAAATAAAAAAAAAATAAAAAAAAATAAAAAAAAATAAAAAAAAATAAAAAATAAAAAAAAAATTAAAAAAAATAAAAAAAAAATTAAAAAAATAAAAAAAATTGAAAAAAATAAAAAAAAATAAAAAAAAAATAAAAAAAAAATAAAAAAATAAAAAAAATAAAGAAAAATTGAAAAAAATAAAAAAAATTGAAAAAAAAAAAAAAAAAATTGAAAAAAATAAAAAAAATTGAAAAAAATAAAAAAAATTGAAAAAAATAAAAAAAATTGAAAAAAATAAAAAAAATTGAAAAAAAAGTTGAAAAAAATGAAAAAAAAATTAAAAAAATAAATAAATTGAAAAACAAAATAAAATAATTAAAAAACAATACAAAATTGAAAAAAGAAATAAAACAAAAATTAAAAAATTTAAAAAAATTGAAAAAAAATTAAAAACAAATGAAAAATTTGAAAAACTAAAGAGAATTGAGAATAAAAATAAAAGAGTAAAAAAATTATCGAAATAATAAAAAATAAAATAAAAAACAAAGTAAAAAAAAAATAAAAAAAAATAAAAAAAAATAAAAAAAAATAAAAAATAAAAAAAAATAAAAAAAAAATAAATAAAAAATTAAAAAAATTAAAGGGGGGGTAGGGTCTAACGGGTAAAAAAACACCATTTTCACGACTTTTTTCTAGAGCTATCGTTCAAACAAATGTATTCAAATTTTTTTGCATTATACAAAGCATTGTTAAAAGAACATTTAGTAATTTTTTCGTAGAAAAATATTGAAAAATGAGCCGGTGACGGAGCACTTTCGAGGATGTCTTTTAGAAAACAGGATTTGCGGTGGACACTGTATCTCAGCACAGAATCATCTGAAGTCAAAAAATCAGAGCAAAATATTTTTAATATGTAGATGTTTTTCTGGACCCCAACGTTTTTATTTAACTTAAAAAATTTTTTATGAAATTTGTGTGGCTGTTTGAAGAAAAAACTACGATTTTTCACGAAAAAATTCGTCATTTTTTATCTGTAAAATCTCCCCAAAGTAAAAAAAAAAGAAAAAAGGAAAACGTTGGGGTCTGGTATTTTATATGTAGAAAATATGTTCCAAACTTGAAAAGAATCGGATAAGTAGTTTTCAAATGACGATGTCCACGGACTTTAAAAATGTGCTTTCGAGAAAAACGCGTTTGAAGTTTCTGCTCTTGCTTTCTTGCAGTATTAGATAGGAGGAGATAAAGGCCTATAACTTCTACAGTTGTGCTTCAATTGACTTGAAAATTTGACACAACATTCTTGAAATGTTTTACAATAAGAAAATAAAAAAATAAAAAATCGATTTTTTGAAAGTGTTAGACCCTGCCCCCCCCCTTAAAAACATAAAAAATAAATTGAAAACATAAAAAAATAAATTGATAAAATAAAAAAATTATTTGAAAAAACAAAAGGATTAAAAAAACGAATTGAAAAATAAAAAAAAATTAAAAAAAAATTAAAAAATAATAACAAAATTAAAAAATTATTTAAAAAAATTTGAAAATTTAAAACTTAAAATGATAAAGGAAAGAAAAATAATAATAAAAAAAAATCAAATTTCAAATTGAAAAAATTGAAAAAGAAAAACCCAACACAAATTAATAAAGTATTTAAAAGATAAACAAATTAATAAATTGTGAAGAAAAACTAGATGATTAAAACATGATTTACGCATGATAAACAAACGAAATAAAAATATTTAAAAAAAATTAAAAAGTGAGTAAAACATTTTGAAACCTGATTTACAAAAATTTTAATCCAAATTGTATTGTCTTCGTTTAAAATTTGATCACGAAAAATCCATTCTAAATCCCCCAACAGCCTCTAACTCGAAGCTATTCGGCACAGTTCAAAGAGGAAATATTTATCTTAATTCATTTTCAGCACATAATATTACACTATTATCGAACCGAGGCGGTTTTTTTTCCGAGGCTCCAAAAAAAAATTCACACGCTTCGATGTGACGATCACACTTCCAAATTGTTCCGAAAACACCTTCCTCCCCCACCGACTTCAAATTGTAAGTGGTCTCAACGGACAGGTCTTACCGAAAGCTCATCAACTTCTCTTGAATGTCCATTGGAAGTTTTGGTGCCCGATCAATTCGAGCAAATTGGTTGCGGATGGTTGCATAATTTACGGCACCCCATTGATGGATGCAATAAAAACGAAGAAAAAAAATCAACCATCGCATCGGCATCCGCTGCAAATAGCTTCAAATTGCCCTGCCGATAACTCACCCAAAAGTGGAGGAACCCCACTAACTGGTTGATGAATCGGAACTGAAAAGACGCCAAAAATAAACTGCCACTTCAATTTTGAAGCCGGGGTTCGTGATGATCGATGGAAAACGTTTTGACGCCTCACTGAAGAGAAACATTAGGTACTCATAAAATTTTAAACTCAAGAATGTCTCTGGCTTGAAGTTAATTTTTTTTCAAAAATTTGCACAAAAAAATCAAGTCATAAATCCCTCCAGAATGGGTTCCAGAAAAACATAAAGCATTTTGGTCGGGAAAAAGGTGCACTAATTTTGTTTGTAAAGTATCCAACTCATGTGCCACTATCTCACGCTCATCAACAAAAAAAAAACTTAGAAAAAACCGCTTCTGTTTGGCTAAAAGCCTCAGAAGAAGAAAAACAACCAGCTTCGAGGAAGAAATCCGGCTGAGCGATGCAAATGTTTCGGAGAGTCACTTCGAAAAAAGTGACCAATAAATTGCACAGTCTGCACATCGTAAAATGACTCTTGTCTGCCGACGACGCCGTCGTCGTCGCGATGTCACATAATATAGTCACAGCACAGCACAATCTAACGTACCAAACGTCAGGTTGACGTTTGAAGATGTTTTCTTAGTTTAGGTTTTCCTCATAACATTTTAGCCGCGGGACGTGATCGGTTTACACCGAGAAGACAAATTGAAGACGACGACGACGATCAGGCGCGGCGACTCGAGAACAGAGATAAGCGAGTTTGTTTGCTCCACCGAAAGAATGTCTGGAACGATGGGATTCGAGTTGCAGGCATTTGGGAGATAAGTTCAAATGAGTCAGACAATTTTTCAATTTTTTGATAAGTTCTTGATCTATTTAAAAAAAAACTCCCTTTTTTATCTTCCACTGAAAGGAGGGAGGGGTTTCAAACCATCAGAGAAACATTTCTTGTTCTCGAATATTTTCCGATGCCAAAATTCGTTTCATTTGTTTTATTAGTTCTTAATTTAAAATAAATTGTACAGGAGACCCCCTCCCCTCCTTCCTATCCTCCCAATAGAAGGGAGAAGGGATCTCAAATTATCATAGATACATTTCTTGTATCCGAATAACTTCGTATGCCAAATTCTGTTCCAACATTGAAACAAACAAACAAAGTTAAAAGAATTAAAAAAAAAATAACAAAAAATGAAAACCGAAAGATAGAAAATTTTAACTTGTTTTGTCTAAATTCAAATCACTTTTAAAGTAATTTTTCTATATCAGATAGTCACCTTTTAATCTATATATTTATTCTCATACTGAACCAACACTAAATTGCTTCACTTTGTTGAAGCCTCACTCCCATATTAAGATCACTATCAACAGACCCAAATTTCCACAACCAGATAATTTACACATCCTCCGACAAAAATAAATAAAAGTGCGCCAAAAGAAGTTTATTCCCATGACTGGGCCGGGCAAGAAACGTTGAAAAGTAACGTTGTAAAGTGGGTTGCATAATTCTAGCCGGGCAACAAGCGAAAAAAAAACTTCAACCATCCGTCAGCGATCCGAAAGTCATCCAAATTTTAGTGAAATGAAATGACTAGGTAGAGAGACCTGCTTGATCCCGACCTGGCCCAGCCTTACCTTGCAAGCCTCAGTCGGCTTCTCGGTTGAGAACCTCGAAAAGTTTGAAAAGTGCTGCTTTCGAAAGTGAATGAGCGAGTGAAAGAAGACCGACTACGATGGATCGCCGAAGGAACAAAATAAAACAAAAGATTTTCCGATTCTTCCAGCGAAAACAACAAAGTGAACAACAATATAAATAAATCTCAAACCACAGATGAAAGGAATCGTCGTATTTGATTCGGACAACAAGGGGGAGGGGATGAATGAAGAACGTTCACGAGGAAAAGGAAAACCCTCAACGACGGTAAGAAATTCATCCACTCGCACGGAGCGATGCAGTTCATATAATCACCGGTTAGCCTCCTTCGAATTCCATCCTTCGCTAAAGCTTTCGAGCTATCTCTCGCGGTGTAGATCCTTGGCCCGCTGCTCTAAGGTCCCGGGCGCAGATCTTTATCAAAGGGTCGCTGGCCCAGGTTGTAAGTTCTTCGACGGGAGGTTTCGACCTCTAGACCGTGGGCTGGTGTCACTTTGAACGGAAGTTTTATTTAAAAAAAACTTATTAATGTTTGCTGTTTCCTTAAAGAAGTCCGAAAAATCTGGTTGAAACGTCGGATTTTTCCAAAAATTCTGAAAACAATTTCTATTCGATAACCAAATCCGGGAACATATCGTCAACAAACATTCAGTTAAAATCATGATTTTTTACGTTTCGACCAGTTTTTTGCAACTTCTTCAAGGAAATTTGAATCTATGTTTTAAAGTAATTTTGCCCCTCTTTACGGTACCTCACTTAGAGCAACGCATTCGAACCCAAAGCAGATGATGCGCATCACTTTGTGTGAGCTGCAATTTGTTGTGCTCTTCGAAAAGTGCCTTGGCAAGGAAGATCTCGAAAGAGACAGACCCCCTTTGGGAACGAACGAACGGCCGGCGCTGTCTGGTCAGCTAGAAGATTGATGATCATTTCGCTTCGTTTCTGCTGACCACAAGATGATTGCGGTCATCGGTTGGTCGCAACGCAACGTTCATATGTACGGGTTGTCTCTCTGTCCTAAACCCTACCCTAGAAGATGCAAACTGCAAAAAACTTTTTCCAGGTGAGGTTTGGGATGTTAAGGACCCAGGTTCGCGTAACGTAATCCAACGAATGTGTGGTTTTTTTTCATTTTTTTTTTGTTATCTTTAAAATTTCGCAGAAGCCGAAAAAGCCCGGTAGCTGCAGCCGTGGCTTCCCGGTTCTGGCTGCAGTGCATTACCTTGAAGGTACATTTTTGAGAAGCTTGTCGTAATTCGTTGTTTCGAGAAAAGGAGGCACCCGCCAGACTCGGCGGTGTCCGTCGCTCGAATTTGGTTGGCGGCAAGCAAATTAACATTCTGTCGCTCGTATTTATGCAAGTTTTTTTTTGTTCAGAAGCCGAAAGGCCTACGCAAATGACTTTAAGATGAATCTTTTTTTTTTACTTCTAACTAGCTTCTAGACACGTTGAATTCTGCTTATTAATTTCTAGATTCAAAAGATGTTTGTTATTTCTTCGAGAATTCGAAAAATACTTGAATGAAAAATCCATACAGACTATTCAATATTTCAGATTCCAGATTGAAAACCATTCTCTTAAGTTCTCATCAAAATTTTTGAAACATTAATTTTCAGATGAGAGATCAGATTCGTAAAGTTTTGTTTTTTAATTCAGGTTATTTATCAGTCTTAGTCCAGTTCAGTTGTTTTGAGTAAAAATCCGATGAACCTGTCAAATCGGCGCTTGGAAGTGGTCCTTCGAGCCGGATTGCATAAATCCTAGTTTTAGTCCGATATACAAATAGAAATTTCACCAGTCCAAGAATCTGTATTGTAAATTGTCCTTTACTGTGGAAAGTGGTGCTGAATCGATTTTAGAAACGGTCCTTCAAACTAAATCATTTTTCAGTTTTATCTGAAAATGTTCACCCAATATATAATTTACCAGTCCTAGTCTAATGAATTCCTTATCAGAAAGTGATAATAAGAATAGATGCCAAATCTTTTTTAGAAGTAATCCTTCAAACTGAATAATTTCTTGATTTTATGTCGATTTTTTTTCGAATATTTATTTAATTCTGACTGGTAAACTCCATTAAAAGCAGTAATCCTTCGAGTCCGCAATATCCTTGTATTTACACAGGTAAGTCACTAGTTCTAGCCTGGTAAATTATTTTATTAGATTGTAGAGAGGGTTTTTAGTCACTTTTAGGTGAGGTTCTTCTAGCCGAAATATTTTTCAGGTTCAATTGGATAGCCTTCTTCTAATTCATCAGTTCTACCCTGGTAAAATACTTCTTCAAAGTAGTCCATTTTCAGAAGTGGTCCTTCGAGCCGGATAATTTCCTCATTTCAGACCCATCATTTTCTTCCAAAGTTTGTGTAATTCACGAATCACAACCTGGTAAAATCCTTATTAGTAAGTAGTCTTTAGCGGGATTAGTGCGTCCGAATCATTTTTAGAAGTGGTCCTTCGAGCCAGATAATATCCTAGTTTCCGTTCGATCATCTGTTTGGATTGGGTAGTTTACCTGAAAAAGTCTTTTTGATCAGAGTCATTTTCGCCCGATTTTTTCCCCCCAAATTAAGGCAATTCACGAGTTAATATTAGGAAGTGCATCTTATGGTGGAAACTAGCGCTGAATAAATTTATAAAATGGGCTTTCCAACTAGAATATTTATCAATTTTAATCTGGTAAAATCCTAAGTTAACGTAATTTTTAGAAGCTGTTCTTCGAAAATAATAATCACCTTATACACGTCATTATTCGATCAGTTTCTTCCAACATTTAGGAAGTTTTTTTCACGAGTTCTAATTTAGTTAAGTCGTTTTGAAAAAAATTGTCTATTTTGTAAAAAAAAGTTCAGAGAAGTTTTAAGCATTGGTCCTTCAAACCTTCGACCTTCTTCTCCAAGCAAGCAATTGTTCTGGTAAACCCCGAATCTCAATTTGTTCAGTTTTTCTCTCGTGATTAAATATATAAACTAGAGTCAAGGTTGCTGAAATTTAAATTTAAAATTTCACAGAATATTTAACAAATTTTCTACATAGAACCTATGTCACAAATCAGAGAATTTGAATGTTTTTCACATATTTCACTGATTTTTTAAATTTTTTCAAAATATTAGATTTCTATATCACTAGTGACTTCGGATTTCCGTCTGAAATTTATGCAAATGTTTTGATTGTGGTAGTGTTATTTGATTTTTTTATGAAGTAACAAGTAAAAGTTTCCCAATTTATAGATGTTTGACATGACTTCTCAATGAAAATCATTAATGTCTTTGGCGGCATCCATAAATTACGTAACGCAAAAAATGAACTTTTTTGACCCCCTCCCCCGCTTCGACGTACCCCCCTATGAAAATTACGTAACACTGATAATAATCCCCCTCCCCCCCCACAATCTTCTCAGGTTTTTGAATACTGATTTTCGATGGTAAAAAAAGATTATAACATAATTTTTTTTAATATTCTTCAAAACGGAAATAATGTCTATCCAAATCGCTTCTGAGTACTCATTGATGGTAACTCTCTGATATAATAAATTGATTATCTTATTGCGAGTTGCTCTGTGCTTGTTAACTGATGATCTACCTTGTTTACTTTATTTAGTTTAAGGAACTAAACTTGTTCCGCAAAATATACTCCACTTAGTAATATTCGTCGGAATAATCAAAATTGCATTTTTTAAATCAATTCAGAAAAATAGTCAAACTCCCGTCTTAAGGTTGAATTGAGTTCTTGGGGATAAATGTTCCTAATATTCGGTTTTCTAATTGATATTTCAGGTATATTCAATACTCATTTTGTAATCTTTAAAGAGGAAAGGTTACAAACAAGTTTCAATTATGTTGAAGCTTATAAATTTTAAGCTGATTTTGGTTTGCATATCATTCTGAAAAATGCATGATATAAAAATAGCTGCGATTGAACTGAAATTTTTAAGGAAAAAAATTGTTACGTAACGATGAGCATACCTCCCCCCCTCCCCTATGTCACAATTCGTAACGCTAGAGCTTACCCCCTCCCCCCCCTAGGAGCGTTACGTAATTTATGGATGCCCCCTTTAGAGCCAAATAATTCCAGAATTTTATATCGTTCTATTTTCAATACATTATGAAGGGTAAGGATTGAATTTTCGTATGATTTGATCTGTCTTTCGAAGCATTTATGTCGTTTTACAACTCGATGCACTTATTCCAGGGTGGCCAGCGAACCGGGAAAACCGGGAAAACCGGGAAAAAACCGGGAATTGAAAATGGGACCGGGAAAACCGGGAAAAAACCGGGAATTTTAAATCAAAACCGGGAAAATTCTTTATGGAACATTTTTTCCCTATATAAACCAATTGAATTCTAAAATTAATTCATATTTTAATTTTTTTTTCTGAAAAATCAAGACCACTCAGCACATACCTTTTAGTGCTCTGAAGTGTTCGAGTTCCAAGATATATTGAGATTTTAGAAAAAAAAAAATGTAAATTTACTAATTTTGACATTTACAAATTTACAATTTTACAAAAGCGTGTATTTTTCATATGTTCCATAAAATTGTTTTTCACAAACAAATTCAATTTTTAATCTTTTAGAGCTGGGAATTCATATGATTATGCGGGGAAGAATGCGAGAAAACTGAAAAATTCAAAATGAGTGGCCACCATATTAAATGATTCATTAATAAAATGTCCAATAGGTAAAACGAGATACCAAATGTTTGTGTGATTCTTCGACATTTTGCGCTTTTACTGGCAATCGCATTCTTTATTGATTAAAAATTTGAAAAATACAGAAAATACGTTTAAATGTATGAGCTAAAAATTACATTAAGATATTATCACAATAAAAAAGCTTATTTTAAAAGCAAATTCAAACCTTAGAATAATTTTTAAAATTTGTGTTAAAACTTCAAATTTAAAGTTTGAATTACGATATTTAATTTTCTGGTTGGATTTCAAATTCAGACTCAGAGTTTAGATTAACATGACAAGTCCAAAGTCAAGCTCTTAGAACTCAGGCTCAGGCTCAAGTACTCAAGACGAGAATCAAACCAAAGTTTTAGAATAATAGGAGGAATAGAATTTAGTGGATTTTTTTCTCAAATTTGCAGAGAAAAAAATTAAATTAGAATATTAATCAGTATTAATCAGGTAAAATTTGAATCATAAATCCAAACTTAAAGTTGTTAGGTTTTGATTTAAAGATCCGTAATTCATCGTTGATGATTATATTTCAAATTTCATAATTCAGAAACCACAGCACAATAATCAAAATCTGTGTGCGATAAAGTGTTGACAAAATTATCAAAAAATCTGAGTTTTGCAGCAGATGTAGAACGAGATATGAAGAATCGATTGGTATATGTACTGAACTCAAATTCGGTGATTTTGCCATCCACACTCTAGATTCTGAGGGCCTCATTTATATTCTTCATCCTTTGTTTCAACAGTTTTCTGTAGAAATTCCAACAAACATCATCGTTATCAGAATAGTCTTACGTTTGACATTGAAAAAAGAGCTTATTTTAGTTTTCAAAAAATCCTTCTTGTCACATTCATGTATTTCAAAACTGGGAAAATCATAAAATCTCGATCGAAAAACCGGGAAAAAACCGGGAATTTGAAAATGGAAACTTGCTGGCCACCCTGTTATTCGAATCATGTGCCTTAAAAAGGCGGTTCTTCGAGCCAGATTATTTCTCATATACGGGAAGTTCTTACAGCTTTTCTCACATCATTGAAGGAATATGTCTCTTAGGTTTTTCTCTGATAAAGGGCTGTCAATTATTGCTGAGTTAGATAACTGAGGTTCGTCTTTCTCCTTATAAATATTTGTACCAGAAACAGAAACCACGGGCCTGAATTTTGGTCAAGATCTTTGAACTAGCTTCTAATGGCTTCACATTTTTTAGTATTCAAAACGTTTTCGGACAAAATCAGCTTTTTCCAGAATTGGTTTTAAATTTATGTCTGGGGGTATCGATAAAGTTCTTGAAATGATGGTCCTTCGAACCGGATAATTCCGAATTCTTCATCCCTACAACTACTTGTAATAACTTTCTAATTTCTGACTCCGTATCTCCAGTGGTTTATTTATGAATTTCGATTCGTTTTTATCACATTGAAAACCACGTAGAAATAAAAACCTGAGAATTCAGAAATTGGACTTTGATGTATCCCGGAAACCACAGAACCAAATTTTTCAAATATAGTATTTTTGGAGTTGCTTACACAGCAAGAAAAAATCGTGTTATTTTAGATCAAAAACGATGCACGAAAACGGAACATCGTTTTCGATATAAAATTACATGGAGGAGTGTAAGTTTAGATCGAAACAGATGCACGCAATCGAAGGGCTTCCACGGTTGTGTAAAAATACATATGGGTGTAATTTTTAACGATGTATTATTGTTTATGTCTGCTATATTTATTAAATGCTCAGATTATGTCTTACGAAAAACATAAAATGCTTCGCAGCTGTTTAGTTGAACATATATTTCAAAATCAAAAAAATATTTTAAACAAAAAAACACAGGTTACTAACGGACAGATCAAATATGGAAATGCGATTATATAAAATCCGGAATGTTCCTACTGCGGTCAACGTCTTCTATTTTCGAATTCCTTCAGGACAAGACCGTTAGTCGATCCAGTCCACTGCAAGAATTTGCCGTTTCTATAATGAAGAGATATTTGTTTAATATCTATATTTTTAATTCATGTCTAATACCTACCAGTTGATGAGTTCACCACGATGTTGGAATTTGCCGTCTTCGTCTCCTGGTGTTAATCCGATTGGAACAGCTTTCTACCGTTGATTTCCACGAACCGTTCGTGCTGGTTAAGCTTTTCAGAACACCTGATAACAACGTTTGTAACAGAATTTTCAGCCACTCAAATTATCAAAGTTAATTACCTAGCGAAAATAGAAAAAACAATCGAACCGTCCGAATTTACATTATTTTCGATGTAATATTTTAGCCTACGGATTATTTTCTAGATCGGGCGATGTAAATTTATACCGTAAGAGTGTATCTGTCAACCGCCTGGCAACTTGACGTTTCCCATACAAATCGCGTGTGCCTGTTTTTTTCTGGTTCTCTGGTTCTGTCAAATCGAAAATCGAGCTACTCAACATGTCGGAAGGACCCATATTGAAATATGTTTTCTGTTACTGGTTCAATAACTAAAAAAAGTTTTGAATTTGGAACTTTTTGCTATGTTTTATGTGAAGTGAATCTGTTTTCAAAAGTTTAGTCTAAGAAAACGAGTAGAGCGTTAATTTGTGTGTCCTACATAAGGTATAAAAGTTCTGGACGGCTTTAAATAAATTACTGATATCCAGTAGTTTTTTGGGACAAGTTTACCTTCCACCGAAACTGTTGAAGACACTCAAGCACAATAAATGTAAAATACAACATAACCCTATCAATCATTAAGAGATTGCCGTAAGTTGCGATGCATATGAACATTTTAAATAACAAAACAATCACATTATAGCAGAACTTTTGCCATTTTATAGAAAAACTGTTCCTACACAATATATAAATCGGTAGAATATTGAACAAGACAAACAATTTTGGTTAAAACTTTTTTTATTCATTCGAAAGTAATGAATTTGCCTGATTCGCACTACATTTAATAGTGTGCCCTTTCCATATGCATGACTCGGAAAGTATGTAAACAAGCGGCACACATGCGACATCTGCGATTTTGAAACAGACACACGAAACTCGACCGAACTGTCAAGTTGCCAGGGGGTTGGTATTTGTACACTATTTTTCCAAAATCAGTCCAAAATATATCCAAAACAGCTTAAAATTACATCCTTTTCAAATTACACTTGTAAAAAAATAAATCTCTCGTGTTTTAGATTCCGTATACTTTTAGAAATTTTTTGCTGTGTATAGTGTTGTGTTTTATATCGTACAACAGAAATTGATCGTTAAAAAATTGATTTTTGAGTAACCTCATTCTTTTCCATGACCCAAACTCGTGGATATATGATAATGATTCTTTTCCTCAAGCCAGACTCGTGATTGTATGAAACTCAATATTTTTCTCGAGTCAGAATCGTCATTCTATTCCACGACCCAAACCCTTCGCACGAGCCAGACTAGTGATGATATGATTCCCATTCTTTTCCACGAGTCAGACTCGTAGTTATATCAGTTATATAGTAATCAATCTTATCAACGAGCCAGACTCGGGGTTATATGATTCTCATTCGTTATTTATTCTTTTGTGTGGGCCAGAATCGTGCTTGTATTTATGGTATTCATTCGTCTCCACGAGCCAGACTCGTGGCTTTTCTGTGAGCCAGCTTCGCGTTTATCCTTTTTGATCGAACTAAACTCGTGGCAATATGGTACTTACTCTTTGCCACGAGCCAGACTTGGTTTATGAAGCATTGTGTTGAAACCTCTTTTTGAAAGATTTCGAATTAAATATACCCGAAAAAATGAACCACTGCTTTACAGCTTGCAGTACACAATCTTCGAGATCAGATTTAAATTCTTAAATTTTCCAAACGGATTCCAAGGCAAACGATTATAAATGACCGGCTGGAACGGTAGCAAAATCCAGCCAGGACAGGACATACCAAGCCCGTTGTGTTTTGTTTCCCCTTAAACACTCAGCTCTCTCAGCCAAGCTACTTGTTTTTTCCGAGAAAAGGAGCAAACACGCAATAAAATCGGCAACAAAACTAATGACCACAAGAGCTGGCTAATGAATTGCAAATTAATCTCTGCCTCACAGATGCTGCTGCTGCTGCTACTGTTGCTTTTTGTATTCTGTCTGGTCTGCATCAGTGTTTCAGGTCATATATTACCCCGGGGAAAAAACTTGGACCCTTCGAAACCGATAACGGTGAGAAGCTTCTCAGAAAGATTAGATAGTTCGTACCTAATTGATTGGAGGATAATTTAAGAAAATTCTTTCATAGGTCGTTGAATTAAATTGAACTGGACAATTTAAAAAACGACTCTTTTAAAACAAAGCAATTGTTTTACAGAGTAAATGTTCCCTAAGGTCGTCAACGGGGACCAATACTTTTCTCTATTTAAGCAGGTTTCTAAAATTCGAATTTCATCCATAATTCTATGGCACGTTTTGTGACCAAATCTTATTTGTGAGCTGTATAAGGTACGTTTTAAACTTTTTGTACCTATATGGTCCTAGATGACTGCCCTAGGGAATATGCTGAGTGTTTAATCTCAGAGTATTGAAAAACATTAAAAAAAAAAAAAAATTAAAAACACAAAATTCAGTGGCAATTCTTTTTTTAATCAAAAAATTTAGACACCTTCTCCAGTTTTTTGTTCTGTTTTTCGCTAAGTTTTGTATAACCAAGGACATGATCTGTTGCACTTGCTTTGTGATTTTTTAATCGCTCCAGTGACAACGATCTCGTCTATCGATAGAACAGTTTCTCGCAGCCCGTCTTGCAACTAATATGGCAGCATAGAGCGACATCGAACGTGCCGCGCTATTCATTTGTGGTGGCCCATAAAAGGGTTGCTGGCTGCTACTAGTGAAGCTAAGAAGCGCTGCTAAAGTTGGAAGGTTGTACGAGTTGTTGGACATTGGGCCTTGTTTGAGTGGCGAGTAATATCGATTCTATTGATGGTCGAGAACAGACTTACATGTGTTTTTTTCCTTTTTAAGCAATTGTCATTTTTTGTTCAATCGTGGCGGTAGACAGTGTTTAACTGAAAAAATGGAAATAACACAAGAAAAATAACAAAAACGAATTAAAAAATCGAAATAAAATAAAAAAAACCGAAATATAATTTAAAAAATGAAAAGAATAAAAAAAAGGAAAAAATAAAAAAAAATTAAAAAAAGGAAAAATAAAAAAAATTGAAAAAAACTTAAAAAAAATTTAAAAACATTAAAAAAATAAAAAAAATAAAAAAAATTAAAAAATGAAAAAAAACTGAAAAAATAATAATAAAATTAACAAAAATTTAAAATATTGAAAAAATGAACAAATAAAAAAAAAATGGAAAAAAATAAAAAATTGCCAAAATATAAAAAATTGCAAAAATATTAGAAAAAAATGAAAAAAATTGAAAAAATAGAAAAAATTCAAAAATTAATAAAAAAAAATTAAAAAAATTTAAAAATAAAAAAAATAAAAAATAAAAAATTAAAAAAGATTTAAAAAAAAATAAAAAATAAAAAAAAAATTAAAAACTAAAAAAAAAATTAAAAAAAAAATTAAAAAATTAAAAAAAAAAATTTAAATAATAAAAAAAAATTTAAAAATAAAAAAAAAAAAATTAAAAATAAAAATAAAATGAAAAAATAAATTAAATGAAAAAATAAATAAAATGAAAAAATAAAAAAAAATGAAAAAATAAAAAAAAAGAAAAAATAATTAAAAAATAAATGAAAAAAAAAGAAAAAATACATGAAAAAATAGATGAAAAAAAGAAAAAAAAAATTAAAAAAAAAATAAAAAAAAATAAAAAGAGAAAAAAGAAAAAAAAAGAAAAAAATAAAAAAAGAAAAAATATAAAAAAGAAAAAAAAATAAAAAAACGTAAAAAAAATACAAAAACGTAAAAAAAAGAAAAAATAAAAAAAAGAAAAAAATAAAATATCGAAGAAAAAATAAAAAAAAGAAAAAAAATGAAATAAAAGAAAAAATAAAAACATGAAAAAATAAAAAAAGGAAAAAATAAAAAAAGGAAAAAATAAAAAAAGGAAAAAATTAAAAAAAATTAAAAAAAATTGAAAAAATGAAAAAAATAAAAAAAGTATAATTTAAAAAAAATGAAAAAAAAAGAAAAAATTTAAAAAAAATTAAAGAAGTGAAAAAAAAAGAAAAAAAAAGAAAAAATGAAAAAATAAAAAAAATGAAAAAATGAACAAAATGAAAAAAATGAAAAAATAAAAAAAATAAAAAAAATAAATAAATTAAAAAAAATGAAAAAATAAAAAAAATCTGAAAAAATTAAAAAAAGAAAAAATAAAAAAAATCAAAATTAAAAAAAAATAAAAAAAATATAGAAGATATAAAAAATAAAAAAATTAAAATGTGAAAAAATAAAAAAAAAATTACAAATTAAAAAAATATTTAAAAAATTTGAAAATGAAAAAAAAATTATTGTTTAAGTTAAAGAATATTAAAAATAAATAAATAAAAAATAAAAAAAGTAGAATTGAATGAAATAAAAAAAAATTCAAAACAAAAAAAAAGGAATTAATGAAAAATTAAAACAAACAAAAAAAATTGTTTTTTTTGAAAAATTATAAAAATATAAAATATTAAAAAAAATAAAAAAATAAAAATTAAAAAAGAATAAATTTAAAAATAAATGAAAAAAGAAGAAAAAATAGGAAGAACGAAAATGACACAAAAAATTAGATTGAAAAACACAAAACAAATTAAAAAATAAAAAAGAATAAAGAAAACCATTTTTGGGAATTATCCTTACATTGATGAAATATTTCTGTCTGATGTCTGATCAATCGAGTGCACACATGAAAAAAATAATATAGTATTGTGAAGCGGTTGAGAGGAAATGGATTGATATTTTAGTGCTATCAACTTGGGCATCAACCAGATGCCAGAACCAGATAGATCCCTGGACCAAGACAGGGTGATGTTCATATTTGGCGATCGTGCCGTACTTTGCTTGGATTGGTTGATCCTAGAGAAGCACTTTGTTACCCATTGGATTGTTATGAATTAGGAAACGTGTGCCAGAAGTATAAGAGATGGGAGGCTTGAAGTGGGGTACCCATAGCCATAAAAAGTCTCGCGCAACTCGCGCGTTTCCCGTTTGACCGGATTATTGCGAAACGGAGGAGTTTGTTCTTGTTCTCGTGAACTTTTTCTAAACCAAACTTGTCCCGGCTCTCGGAAGCTGGAGCTGAACGCGCAGTTCTTAGACCGAGGGTGAAGAATTGCGCAGCCAAGCTTCAGATCAGGGCGTTATTTGATTTTAAACTCTCGCGGACGCCGCGCAGAGTTGTTTGCGATAAGCTTTTTAGTGCTAAGGAATTGTTTTTTAGTGTTTGTTATTCTCATTCTGCTCAATCTTCAAGCGTTTTTACCCTTCCATTATATTAGCGTGAAAATTTGCCAAAGTCCGAAGCGATAAAATATTAATGACTTGTTTTCTTCTCTTCTTTTTGCAGGTAAACAAATTCATCTTTACGACTGTGGAGAATAACGCCCCGTATTAATGACTCAGCAGCGCTAAGTGTAAGCTTTGGTTCTTTATTACATATATTGCGTCATTTCGGGCGGAGGAATTTTTATTCCGCCCATAAAAGTTCTACTCTATCGGGAATCTCGAATGACGAATGCTCAGAAGTCAGTTGTGCTTTTTTTTTCAATTTGTTTTTTGAACAAGTTTTATTTTTAATTTTTAAAACTAACAAGGAGTTTTCAATCGAAGAAGAAAAAACAAAGGATAAAAGAGAAAAGTTAAGAGTCTAAAGCAGAAAACAGAAGAAATGTAAAAGGAGTGGAGGAGAAAAAAGGAGACAAATGAATAAAAAACTGAGATGAGATACGAGAGATGAAAGATGAAAGAAAAGACATGAATGTTAGGAGATGGGAAATGAGAGATGAGAGATGAGAGATGAGAAATGATAAATGATAAATGAGAAATGAGAGATGAGTAGATGAGAGTTGGGAGATGAGCGATGAGAGAAAAGAGATGAGAAATGAGACAGAAACTAGAAATGAGAGATGAGAGATGAGGTATGAAGTATGAGGAATGAGAGACGACAGATGTGAGATGAGAGATGAGCGATGAGAAATAAGAGATGAGAAATGAGAGATGAGACAGAAATGAGAGATGAGATAAGAGATTAGGGATGTGAAATGAGAGGTGAGAAATAAGAAATGAGAGATGAGAGATAAGAGTTAAGAGATGAGAGATAAGAGATGAGAGATGAGAGATGAGAGATGAGAGATGAGAGATGAGAGATGAGAGATGAGAGATGAGAGATGAAAGATGAAAGATGAAAGATGTGAGATGAGAAATGAGCGATGACAGATGAGAGATAAGAGATGAGAGATGAGCGATGAGAAATGAGAAATGAGAGATGAGAAATGAGAGATGAAAGATGAAAGATGAGGGATGAGAGATGATAGATGAGCGATGAGCAATGAGAGATGAGGGACAAGTGATGAGAGATTAAATATTAGATATGTGAAATGAGAGATGAGAAATAAGAGATGAGAGATAGAGATGAGGGATGAGAGATGAGAGATAAGAGCTTGGAGATGAGCATTGAGAGACAAATGATGCGAGGTGAGAGATGAGAAAGAAGCGATGAGAGATGAGAAATGAGAGTTGGGAGATGAGCGATGAGAGAAAAGAGATGAGAAATGAGAGATGAGACAGAAACTAGAGATGAGAGATGAGAGATGAGGGATGAGAAATGAGGGATGAGAGATGAGAGACGAAAGATGGGAGATGAGCGATGAGAAATAAGAGATGAGAATTGAGATATGAGACAGAAATGAGAGATAAGAGATTAGGGATGTGAAATGAGAGGTGAGAAATAAGAAATGAGAGATGAGAGATGAGAGATGAGAGATAAGAGATAAGAGATAAGAGATAAGAGATGAGAGATGAGAGATGAGAGATTAGGGATGAGAGATGAGAGATGAGAGATTAGGGATGAGAGATAAGAGATAAGAGATGAGAGATGAGAGATGAGAGATAAGAGATGAGAGATGAGAGATGAGAGATGAGGGATGAGAGATGAGAGATGAGATATGAGAGATAAGAGATGAGAGATGAGAGGTATGAGATTAGAGATGAGAGATGAGAGATATGAGATTAGAGATTAGATATTAGAGATTACAGATTAGAGATGAGAGATGGGAGATAAGAGACGAAAGATGAGAGAAATTGTAAAATTTCCAGAATTGTTAAAAATTAAAAATGTGCATATATAAAAATGGTCAAAATTTTCGAAACAATTGAAATTGTGAACATTACTGAAACTAAAGAAATTATCAAAATTGTCAAATTTGCCTATCAGATACGTTGAAATCGTCATATTCGACGTGTGTCGGATTTGTTAAAATTATCAAAACTGTTAAAATGTAAATGATTGTCAATACTGTCAAAATTGTTAAAATCATTAAAATTTACAAAATATTTCATTGTCGTCAAAATTTCCAAAATTATTGGAATTTTAAAATTTGTATTTTGAATTTTCATTATTGCCAAATGTAAAATTGTCAAAGTTTTTCAACTTGTCAAAATATCAAATTTTCAATTGTCAAAACTGACATCATTATGAAGAAACTTTTGTCCTTTAACCATAATACTACAGTAAATTTTACCATCCTTTGACGTTTGTATGGTAAATTTTACTAGCTTTGAGGTACGAGAAGAAGTATTCTCGCAAATTTTGCTAGATTAGTATTGTAGTATTGATCGAAGTATGATTCCGGGGTTCGTGTTTTATACTTTCATCAAACTCGATGCTGTCACAAATTCCCGGGGAGCACCGAATCGCATAGCCGTTTGATTCAGCCAATCAAAAACCTTGAAATCCGGACGTTCTATATTCTTGGGGGCACACACACATTTAAAATCAGCGTTTTGCGCTTCGGGATGCTGTAAGCATACATAAAATGAGTGATTGCTTTTTTGTTGTTGTTGGAGTGACTCAATGTGGAAAATATTTTTCAACGTTATATGGAATCGTCACATTAGACTGAACAGTCTTTGTAACGTTGGAAGGTTAAAGGAGTTATACCCAACAAAGTGCTACGAGGTTCAATTTCGCTGTAGGCTTAACATAATCAGCCGAATCCCCAAAAGATTTGTCTAGCTTAGTTGGTAGTTCTTCGTAGAGTCAAGTGAGCTAGGATCAGCAGAAGAATTTAAAGTAGCCAAAACCGAAAATATCTTCGGTGGCAGGTGGTCGATTGGAAGGATGGAGAGACTTGAAAAAAAAAGAAGCCTGACTCGGCTGTGCAAGAACACAACATAAATGCTGCAGCAGCACATGCCGCATTTGACTAACAGCAGCAACAACAACAACGACGAAAACATCCAAATCAACATTCAACACAACGATGCTAAGCAGCGAACTCAAAGATCGAAAACTGGTTTGACAAGTTTTCGCTCCGTCTAGCTCTCTCCGACTGAAAATGAGCGACTCGGTTGTTCTACCTAGAGATTCCATCTCACTTATACGGTTGAAAACAACCGGCTCGTCTCCGCCGCCTTCAAGCCTCTTCCACCTTCCACCGGTAGACTGCAGCACCGGAGCACGTTTTTCGAACACTCTCGTCTCGTCTATAAGAGCTTCTAAGAGGGAGAGTGCGGAGAATCGCAGCGGCGGCCGCGGCACTGGATGACTGTATTTTTTTCGTCTTGTTTTCTTTGTGCTGAGCTAATGTTTTTGCGGATTTTAAACCGTTGAACTCTCGCGCGCTCGGTTGTTGTGTGTGGGAGAGCGTGAGCGAGGTCTCTCTACTAGTGCACTCTGGTGGCCGATAGCGAAAACTTAGCTACTGTATAACACTTTGAGTCTTAGCTATAATTTATAACACCTTGACTGTGTTGCTATAAAACGAGTTTATAACAGTTTCGACTCTAACCATTGGGAAAGTTTCAACTGTTATACAAGTTTAAACTTTATGGTTAAGGTGCCACTCAACTCAAAGTTCTCAAGTTTCTCGATGCGTAACCAACGGAAAATTATCACCGCTCGAAGTCATCCGTAGTCCGTAGACGTTCCGGTTGTCAATCTTCTCCGGTTTCGATTCCTCCGAGTCCGAATTTGAAGTCCGGAACGCTCTGCCACCAACGAAGCTGGGGGGTGAATTTATGACGGTCGCCATTAAGTGGTTCAACGGAATGATTTTTTTCCTTGGCTTTTTTTTATCTTCTGTTGATGAGACCCTATCACAAACTTGCACCGGTACATGGTGGTCCAGTTTTAAGAGTAAGGCACATCATGTGTGCTGGTGAATCATGCCGAATTCATATCATCGGTAGCCAATGAAAAACTTTTGGAGGGCGACCCAGATTTCCTAGGACAGTTCAGTTTAGTTTAGCTGGGTCAACCCGCTCGACGTAGCTTACAGTTTTGAGGTGTTGTGTGGTTTAACGATGGTTGGTTTCAGTTTCTCACCTTGGCAGTTGGGGATTTTACTGCTTTTGGGTTTTTCGTTGTTGTTTTCATCTTAGCTGACTGACTGAGTTCATTATAATTTGTTTCTTCTCTTCTGCAGCAGCAGCCCTGGTTTAATCTGCTCTTAAAATAAACCGAATCACTGTGCCACGATTCATGAGTTTTTTTTTTCAATATAAAAATGCACCGGTACCGGTTGATTTGTTTTTTTTTGTTTCATTTCTTTTCTGCGTTTTTGAATGGGCGCTTTTGATTCATTTCGCCAATCGAAACTTAATATCTGTCTCATTGTTTGAGTTTGATTAGTTTTTTTTCGGCCGTTGATTAAGGTTGTAAATAGTAGTATGTTCCTCTGATTTGTTTCTAACAGGTTTAACAAAAGCGTTTTGAATGAGGTTATTGAGGAATGACACACTTTCTGTTCCAAAATATATGGTGAAATATGAGCTGCAACCAAATGCCATTTGAAACTGACAAAAATAATAAATAGGTTTAAAAAATGCCAAAAAAACAAAATTTGAGATCGACAAAAAGATAAAAATAACATAAATTTTAAAAATTAAAAAAAAAATCAACAATGACAAAAAAGACAACAATGACAAAAAAGACAACCATGACAACAACGACAAAAATTACAAAAATACTGAAAATGACAAAAATGACATCAATTACAAAATTGACAAAAATGACAAAACTGACATAAATGACAAAAAATGACAAAATTGATAAAAATAATAAAAAAGACAAAAATGACAAAAAAGACAACCATGACAGCCATGACAAAATTACAAAAATTCTGAAAATGACATCAATTATAAAATTGACAAAACTGACATAAATGACAAAAAATGACAAAATTGACAAAAATTATAAAAAAGACAAAAATGACAACCATGACAACCATGACAAAAATTCTGAAAATGACAAAATTGACATCAATTACAAAAATGACATCAATTACAAAAATGACATAAATGACAAAAATGACAAAAAAAAAGACAAAAATGACAAAAATGACAAAAATGACAAGAATGACAAAAATTAAAAAAATTACAAAAATTACAATAATGACAAATTTTTCAAAAATATTAAAGATGACAAAATTTACAAAAAATGACAAAAAGGCAACAATGGCAAAAAAAAGAATAATGACAAAAGTGTCAAAAATGTTTTGTTTGTCTTTTGTTGATTTTTATAGAGATTTTAAATTTGGAGTTCATTCGCCTCTCGATGTCAAAACTGATGTAAAAAATGATAAAAATGACAAAAATGACAAAATGGCAACAATGACGAAAAAGAGAAAAAGACAAAAATGTTTTGTTTGTTTGTTTTGTTTATTTTTATAGAGACTTTAAATTTTGAGTTCATTCGCCTCTTGATGTGAAAAATGAATAAAATGTAAAAAAAATGTCCAAAATGACAAAAATGACAAAAATGACAAAAACAAACAAAATGACAAAAATTACAAAAATGACAAAAATGTCAAAAATGACAAAAATGACAGAAATTACAAAAATGACAAAAATGACAAAAATGACAATAATGACAAAAATGTCTAAAAATGTCAAAAATGACAATAATGACAAAAATGACAAAAATGACAAAAATGACAAAAATGACAAAAATGACAAAAATGACAAAAATGACAAAAATGACAAAATTGACAAAATTGACAAAAATGACAAAAATGACAAAAATGACAAAAATGACAAAAATGACAAAAATGACAAAAATGACAAAAATGACAAAAATGACAAAAATGACAAAAATGACAAAAATGACAAAAATGACAAAAATGACAAAAATGACAAAAATGACAAAAATGAACAAAATGACAAAAATGACAAAAATGACAAAAATGACAAAAATGACAAAAATGACAAAAATGACAAAAAAGACAAAAATGACAAAAATGACAAAAATGACAAAAATGACAAAAATGACAAAAATGACAAAAATGACAAAAATGACAAAAATGACAAAAATGACAAAAATGACAAAAATGACAAAAATGACAAAAATGACAAAAATGACAAAAATGACAAAAATGACAAAAATGACAAAAATGACAAAAATGACAAAAATGACAAAAATGACAAAAATTACAAAAATTACAAAAATTACAAAAATTACAAAAATTACAAAAATTACAAAAATTACAAAAATTACAAAAATGACAAAAATGACAAAAATGACAAAAATGACAAAATTGACAAAATTGACAAAAATGACAAAATTGACAAAAATGACAAAAATGACAAAAATGACAAAAATGACAAAAATGACAAAAATGACAAAAATGACAAAAATGACAAAAATGACAAAAATGACAAAAATGACAAAAATGACAAAAATGACAAAATTGACAAAAGTGACAGAAATGACAGAAATGACAAAAATGACAAAAATGACAAAAATGAAAAAAATGACAAAAATGACAAAAATGACAGAAATGACAAATATGACAAAAATGACAAAAATGACAAAAATGACAAAACTTACAAAAATGACAAAAGTGACAAAAATGACAAAAATGACAAAAATTACAAAAATTACAAAAATGACAAAAATGACAAAAATGACAAAAATGACAAAAATGACAAAAATGACAAAAATGACAAAAATGACAAAAATGACAAAAATGACAAAAATGACAAAAATGACAAAAATGACAAAAATGACAAAAATGACACAAATGGCACAAATGACAAAAATGACAAAAATTACAAAAATGACAAAAATGACAAAAATGACACAAATGACAAAAATGACAAAAACGACAAAAATAAAAGAAATTACAAAAATGACAAATGTGAAATAAATGACAATAATCACAAAAATGACAAAAATGACAAAAGTTACAGTATTTTATTTATTTGTGTCATTTTTTCAATTTTATCATTTTATTTTATCTTTATCATATTTGTGATATTTGTAATTTTTTCCGCTTTTGTCGTTTTTGTCAATTGTGTAATTTTTGTCGTTTTTTTACACTTTTGTAATTTTTTGGTCTCTCTCAACATTATTTTGTTTTCACTTATTTGGGTCTCCCATTCTATAGAGTTGTGCGTTTATTTATTGTTTTTTCAAATGTTTAACGTGTCATGGTACAAAAGCAATGCACCAAGCACGAAAACCACGAGTCTGACTCGTGGCGACTGTGTTATTAACAAGGCTACGAATCAGATTCGTGGTTAACAATTAAAGATGAAGACTTCCGATGTTCTGTGAGGTTGGGCTGCAACTTAAACGGTTAAAACGTTAAACGGTTAGTCGCGAGTCTGATTCGTTATTTTCATTTATGGGATTATTAAATCTTCTACTCAATAATCATTGCTTCTGCTTATTGGTCTTATTCTCAAGCACGAGTTAGACTCGTTGTAATATCCTTTAAAGTTTGTAAAATACTGGAAGCTAATTTATATTCATATTCTTATTCATATTTTCTTGTGAACCTTCAAATGGCTGTTATGGATTTGTTTACAATCCGTATATGTTCATCAATAAATAAAAGATTAAAATCAACGATATCTTTCGGAGATATTCTTACACTTTCGGTAGCTACTTTGAAAAGGAATGAAGTTGTCAATAGCTCTAATGGACGATTAAGGCATAAATATTTTCATTCCGAGCTAGGGTTCAAAGTAAGAAGATTAAACATTGGTAGGTACATATAATTAAGTTCGACCGTTTTTTCGATTCCGCTCGAATCAGCGTTAATCCGGTTAGGAATGCAACACAGGAATAACATCCCATTCCTGCCCCGCTTTGTGTCGCTTTGAGAGAGAAGTCAACAAAGGACAACTCAGTAGACAAAGTTGAATCACAACAAAACTTCGTTCCTGAAATGAGCATCATCATTAAGGGCTGTGGTGGAAGCAACAAGTGCTTCCTCAACCTAGGTCAACTACTGACCGGCATCAGTCATTTTCTTCAGTTATCTATTTCAAGCCGTATTCTTCCCAAGGAAGCTAATGCATTGGAGATAAAAAGAAAACATCCATCCGTTCCTGGTTGAAGATTTTCCTACGTGATGACCGACCATCTTCGTTTGAGATTGGATGATGTGTTCACGTTCACAAAGCCCCCGAGGGAAAAAAAAGATGGTGTTGTGCAAAGTAGGTGAGTAGATCTCGGTCAGATTCAGATTTCTGTCACCGGTCAATGGTTGGGTCGGTCCAATCATTTTCAATCTGTGCCTTCTCCTGGGAGAGAAGGTTACGTCAATTTCCTTGGCCGAGGATATCGGTGCTAGCTGCATACCTTTTTTGTGTTTCGTTTTGGGAGCCTATCCTCGGAATTCTTTGTCCGGATTTCGGGAACTGACTGTTGAGCTTTTAATGCTGATTTGTGCTTGGGCGAAGTTTTCGGTCAAGAATTTTGACGTTAATTTTGGGTCGTCGAAAACAGGTTTTCGACAATGACTTGGGAGTACACTGTTCGGTGAAATTTTTGTGCCCTGTTCAGTTTAAGTTCCCTTCTCATAGTTCGGTTTTTGAAATGAAAGATTACTACAAATCTGGTACAGAATTGTCACCACGAGTCTGACTCGTGATTCGCCTTTCGCTAGTGTTTTTTTTTAATACGAGTCTGACTCGTGATTTGATCTACATGATAAAGACGAGCATGACTCGTGTTTTGTCCCATATTATTACAAATTTATTATCACGAGTCCGACTCGACCTTTTAGCTCACTACGCAAGTACTCGACTATGCGGCATTGAAGGCCAAAACATGTGCAATTAACTACTACATTTAAAATTTTTCAACCCGAGTCAGACTCGTGTTATTCCTTATGGCACAAATCACTCGTAAGACTTCACCGAAAAGACTCGTTCTTTAACCTTATGGCCAAAGATCTTGACGACGAGTAAGACTCGTGATGCGATTAAACACTAAGTACACCACGAGTCTGACTCGTGAAGTTAAATTCGTAGCATAAATTCTTAAACACGAGTCATTCTTGTGCTTTTCCCTAATAATATAAATCCTTTACTACGAGTCAGACTCGTGATGCTACCTTGTGAGACAAATTGCTTACCGCGAGTTAGACTCGTGGTCATTCTAGGGCACATTATCCATTATTTCTAAAAAAAAACCAAGAACTCCAAACTTTGTCAACCAGTGTAGACGTAAACGTGCCTCCCCGAGCGTGTAAACAAACAATCCAAACCACTGTCCATGCCAAATTTGCTGCAGTCAAGCCGACTGGCTTCCAATGATTTGTTTCACATTCTTTCGGTTGTCTCTCCCTTCAGGGGGTTATTTCGATTTTGATTGTAGGTCTCTTACCTTTCGAAGGTCATTTGAAGATGGTTTTCAGCATTTTTTTTTTCAATTTTCGAAAAAAAATTGCCAGTCACCTAGCATTCCCGTAAAAAGTAAACAACTCTCGCGGGTTGATTCGATTAAAAAGAACCCCAAACAAAAACAACTTTTTTGATTGGTCCCCACAATGATTATTGGTTTTTTGTCCTTTTTCTGCCCCTCGAAAGTAATTCGTGACAGACAAAATCACTGAACAAAAAACACTCACTCACAGAGAGCCAAAGGTAATTAACCCCATTGGATTATGTTGGTTCATGAGCAAGAAAACTACCCCTATGACGTACCTACAACTGACTAAACGAGGGTAATTTCGATGTTTCAATTATTTTTTCGACTTGAGCGCCTGCCCGCAGGAAAGTGTAAAAGTTGATGCACACAGGTTGTTTTATATCTTCATGATACACACATACATGATGTTGTTCATGAGTTTGGTTGGATTAATCTACAAAAATGGAGCTCAGCTTATTGATCCATCGTTGAAATCCGCGGACCCATTGGCTACAACTAATTGGGTGCTTGTACAAAATTTTTCCTTTCAACAAACTACTTACCGCTTTCCATTTTTTTCGGGAAATGTTTTCCAGTATGTTTGGGTTCGGTTGGCTTATTGATCGTTAAAATGAACTGGCTTTTGCACATTACGTTTTAGCAAAAATTGTAAATCGGTGAGATTATAGTTTTTGTCTGCAAGTTTGGCGCAGTTTTGCCTAAATTTCATAATTGCTACTTTTATCGAATTTTCAAAGGCTTCAAATTTATTAGGACTGTCAATATTATCAAAAACTTCAAAGATAAGACTCAATTATCATAAATCGTAAAATCGTTGAAGGATCCATTGTGAAATCAATTCTCATTATCGTTCATATAATAAAACGATCAAAGCTGTAAAAATTTCAAAATAAGTCAAAACTGTTGAAAAAAGTCAAAAATATTCAGAATTGTCTCAATCGTCAAAAATGTCGATATAAAAGTTTAAAGTGAAAAGGTTCAATGCTGTTAAAATTAGCCAAATTGAGCAAATTGCGAAAACTAACATAATTGTTAACGTAGATAATTTACCAAAATTTTCACAATAATCAACATTGACAAATTTGTCTGAAATGTTACAATGTTCAGAACTATCGATGCATACCAAATTAACAAAATTTACAAAACTGATCAAATATAGTAATTAAAAGAAATATTCACCACTGTCAAGATTTTTTTTTTTTTGAAGTGTCTATCAGGGTGAGAATGGATTTATGGGAAAGTGTAATGGCTAAATTTCGCTAACCGACCATATACATTTTGTACATTGGTCCAAAAACTCGACTAGTGCTAAATTTCAGCTACTCGGACTTCATTCAGGGGTACCTCGAAGCACTCAAAGTTTCGGTTTTTTGACCCTCAAAAATCACTAATGAGGAAAGTTGTCAAACGTCGAAATCTGGCGTTATCTCAAAACTAATTCTTTTTAAAAATTGACTTCGAAAATTTCAACAAAAAAAACACGTTACGGGAGATCAACAGAAATTGGGAGTCTCAAAAAGTCGAGTTTTTACAAAATCTTGTTTCGAGATAACACTATGTCTCGACGTTTCATGCACTTTTAAGTCATTTGGCATCAAAATTAAAATTTCGATTTTTCCAATTTCCCTTTACGTGATTTTTGATATTTTGAAGTCAATTTTAAACAAAAAATTGTTTTTGTGATTACACCAGATTTCGACATTTTATACATTTTTAAATCGTTTGGTATAAAAATTAAAATTTCGAGTTTCCCGATCCCGATTCCTTTGGTGATTTTTGAGGGTAAAAAAACTGATACTTTGAGCACTTTGAGGCACCCCTGAATGAAGTCCGATTGATCTGAAATTTAGCACAGGTCAGGTTTTTGGGAAAATCTACAAAATGTATATGGTTCGCGAAATTCGACATGACCCATTTGGTGGCCACCTAAGTGTCTATACAGCCAGAATTGACAAAACGGTCAAAATTATAAAAATAATCAATATTACCATAATTGGAAAATTTTCGCAATTGCCATTATTGGGAAAATTATCGAATATTGTAGAAGTCTAAATATTTTTAAAATTTTCAAAATTGTCAAAAAACTTGGATTGACTAGATGTTCAGAATCGCGAAAATAATTATAATGTGAAAATTTTCTAAATAATCGAAATCACCAATTGTTGAAACTTTTCAACATTGTAAAAGTTTTTAAGATTACCAGAATGGCCAAATTGTCATTTTAAAATTATGATCTTTTTTGCATTTTCGTCATTTTGATAATGTCAAAATTATCAATATCGTTAAAACTATCAAAACAAAACAGATTGTCAATACTGTAGCAATTGACAAACTTATTGAAATGTAGAATATTGTAAAAATCGTCAAAGAGAAAATTTAAAATAGAGAGAGTATGAAAATAAAAGAGAGTATGAAAGAGAAAATGTACAAAAAAGAGAAATTGTAAAAAAGAGCTAGTGCAGAAAAGAGAGTATAAAAAAGAAAAAGAAAGAGTATAAAAGAATACAGCATAAAACGCGAGAGTATAAAAAGGAGAGAGTATAAAAAAGAGAAAGTATAAAAATGAGAGGGTTTAAAAAGCGAAAATAAAAAAGATATAAAAAAGAAAGCGTTTGAAAAAAGAAAATTTGAAAAAGAGATAGTTTTGAAAAAGACAGAATATAAAAAAGAGAGAGTATTTTAAAACGGAAGAGTATAAAAAGAGAATAGAAAAAGATTATAAAAAAGAGAGAGAGTTTAAAAAAACTGTTTAAAAATTAAAAATTTAGTTTAAAAAGAAAAGCATAAAAAATGGACAGTGTATAAAAGGCAGAGTATAAGAAGAGAAATTATAGAAGAATGAGAAAATATAAAAAAGAGATTTATCATTTATTATATCAAAAAGAGAGAGTGTAAAATAGAAATTATAAAAAAATGACAAAAAGAGAGAGTTAAAAAAGACAGTTTAAAAAATAGAGAGTATCAAAAGGGGAAAGTATAAGAAAGAGAGAGTATATACAAGGCAGAGTAAAAAATGATAGAGTATAGAATAAAGAAAGTATAAAAATCAGAGAGTTGAAAGAAAGAGAATATAGAAAAAAGAGATTGTAAAAAAGAAAGTGTTTGAAAAAAGACATTTTGAAAAAGATAGAATTTTAAAAAGAGAGAGTATATAAAAAAGAGAAGGTATAAAAATGTGAATATATAAAAAAGAGATCATAAAAAAGATTATAAAATAGATTATAAAAAGATAGGGTTTAAAAAAAAGACAGTATAAAAATAGAGAGTATCAAAAAAAAAGTTTAAGAAAGACAGAGTTTATAAAAGGCACAGTATAATAGAGAGAGTTAAGAAAAGACAAAGTATAAAAATGAGAGAATATAAAAAAGAGATTATAAAAAAAGAGTTTGATAAAGAGAGAGTTGAAAAACATAGAATATAAAAAAGAAAGCGTAGATTAAAAAGAGAGAGTATATTAGTAAGAGAGAATATAAAAACGAGAGTTTAAAAATAAGAGTATATAAAAAAAAATTTCGAAAAAATAAATAAAAAAAGAGAGAGTTTTAAAAAGTTGAGAACATAGAGAAAAGAGAGACAGTTGAGAAAAGAGAGAGTATATAAAAGACAGAATATAAAACGAGAGAATTTAGAAAAGAGAAAGTATAAAAAAGAGAGAGTTGAAAAATAAGGAATATAAAAAAGAGATTGTAAAAAAGGAAGTGTTTAAAAAAAGAGAGTTTGAAAAAGATAGAATATAAAAAGTAGAGAGTATATAAAAAAGAGAGAGTATAAAAATCTGAGTATATAAAAAGTAATTATGAAAAAAAAGATTTAAAAAAAAGTTTAGAGTTTAAAAAAGAGACAGTTGAAAAATAGAAAGTATAAAACAGGGAAAGTATAAGAAAGAGACAGTTTATAAAAGGCAGAGTATAAAAAAGAGAGTATAGAAAAGAGAAAGTATAAAAATGAGAGAATATAAAAAAGAGATGATGAAAAGGGTTTGAAAAGTAGAGAGAATTAGAAAAATAGACAATTGAAAAACATAGAATATAAAAAAGAGAGCGTATTTTAAAAAGAGAGCGTATATATAAAAGAGAGCGTATATATAAAAGAGAGAGTATATTAATAAGAGAGAACATAAAAAACGAGAGTTTAAAAATGAAAGTATTTAAAAAAGAGATTTTAAAAAAAGATAAAAAGAGAGAGTTATAAAAATGACAGTTTAGAAAAGAGAGAGCATATGAAAGGCAGATTATAAAAAGAGTGAGCATAGAAAAGAGAAAGTTTAAAAATGAGAGAGTTGAAAAAGAGGGGAATATAAAAAGAGGGAATATAAAAAAGAGATTGAAAAAAAAGTGTTTGAGAAAAGATAGTTTTAAAAAGAGAGGATATGAAAATGAGAGAGTATATAAAAAAGAGAGAGTATAAAAATCTGAGTATATAAAAAAGTGATTATTAAAAAAAAGATTATAAAAAAATTTTGAGTTTAAAAAAGAGACAGTAGAAAAATAATACTCTCTAAGGGAAAAAAGGGAAAGTATAAGAAAAAGAGAGTATATAAAAGGCAGAATATAAAAGAGAGAGTATATAAAGGAGAAAGTATAAAAATTAGAGAATACAAAAAAGAGATTATAAAAAAGAGTTTTAAAAAGAGAGAGTTGAAAAACTTAGAATATAAAAAAGGAAGCGTATATTAAAAAAGAGAAAGTATAGTTATAAGAGAGAGAATAAAAAAGAGAGTTTTAATATGAGAGTATATCTATAAAATAGATTTCGAAAAAAGATTAAAAAGAGAGAGAGTCTAAAAACGTCAGTTTAAAAAAGAGAGTATATAAAAAACAGAGTATAAAAAGAGATAGTATAGAAAACAGAAAGTATAAAAATGAGAGAGTTAAAAAAGAGAGAATATAAAAAAGAGATTGTAAAAAAGAAAGTGTTTGAAAAAAGAGAGTTTGAAAAAGATCGAATATAAAAAAGAGAGTATAAAAATCTGTGTATATAAAAAAGAGATTATAAAAAAAAGATTATAAAAAAGTTTAGAGTTAAAAAAAAATAGACAGTATAAAAAAGGGGAAGTATAAGAAAGACAGAGTTTATAAAAGGCAGAGTATAAAAAGAGAGAGTATAGAAAAGAGAAAGTATAAAAATGAGAGAATATGAAAGATAAGATAAGAAAAATAGAAAAAGTTTGAGTTTGAAAAAGGGAGAGTTGAAAAACTTAAAATATAAAAAAAGAGAGCGTATGCTAAAAAGAGAGAGTATGTTAATAAGAAGAAAAAAAGAGGGTTTTAATATGATAGTATATATAAAAGAGATTTTGAAAAAAAGATGAAAAAGAGAGAGTTTAAAAAAGATAGTTAAAAAAAGAGAGAGTATATAAAAAACAGAGTTTAAAAAGAGAAAGTATAGGAAAGAGAATGTATAAAAATGAGAGAGTTAAAAAAGAGAGAATACAAAAAAAGAGATTGTGAAAAGAAAGTGTTTGAAAAGAGAGTGTTTGAAAAAGATAGAATATATAAATGAGAGAGTATACAACAAAGAGAGGGTATAAAAAAGAGAGAGAGTATACAAATAGAGAGTATAAAAAAGGAAAGTATAAGAAAGAGAGGGTTTACAAAAGGCAGAGTATAAAAAGAGAGATTAAAGAAAAGAAAAGTATAAAAAATGAGAGAGTGAAAAGAGAGAATATATAGAAAAAAGATTGAAATAAAGAAATACCTTGGAAAAGAGATAATTTGAAAAAGAGAGAGTTTGAAAAAGGAAGAGTTTGAAAAAGAGAAAGTTTGAAAAAGAGAGTGTTTGAAAAAGAGAGTATATAAAAGAAAAAGTATAAAAAAAGATTATAAAAAAAAGTATAAAAAAGAGAGAGTATGAAAAAGAGAGAGTGTATAAAAAAGAGAGTATAAAAAAGAGATTGTAGCTAACGCTATTATAAATCAAAAATAAAAAGTCAGGAACTGTAACGCGTAAATTTTTTTGGAACGGATGAGGGTTAAAGAACATAGTAAAAATGAAAAAAAACGGAAAGAAAGTAAAATTAAAAGAAAGATTTAAATCGAGAGTATAAAGAGTCTACCCAATATATGGTGATCAAAGTTTATTTTAATTCAAAATTAAAAAAAAAAACATTTCAATTCTTTTCCCGAGATTTCAGGGGAATCTTTCAGCCAAAAAAAAAATCACATCTCAATTCTCGAATCGAAGCGGACAAATATTTAATAGAATGTACGGTCAAATTAAATTAGCGCTCAGTAGCTAATCCACCAACAACAGCAGCAAAATACAGGGAGCGCTCCAATCGCCTCCATAAATCGATTCGATTCATGTATGCTGCGTAAATGCTAGCTTATGTGAGATGTGTGAGAACGCCTCCTCCGCATCCGCCAAACCTCTTATTTCAAGTTTTCGAAACTTCATTCATCAACCGAACCGAACACAAGTGACACCGATTCCGGTTCAAACATATTTGTTTACACAGCCAGCGTCGCGATCTGGCCGCTCCGATAATCCACAGAAGAGGACCAAGAGAGGGAAAAAACAAGAGTTGGAAGCACAATTTAATTAAAAGATCACCCGAGCACACACAATCGATCCGTGTGGATCTCGGATTACAATCGTGTTGGATTCTCAATCAATTTGGCTAGAGAGTCGGTTATTATTGCCTAACAACGATTTGTACTTCCAACGATCTGGCTTTATCTTGTCTCATCATCAACAACAAATGAACGGGGGAGAGAAAAAAATCGAGAACAAATGATCGAAATCAAACTTGCCCGCATTTACAGATTCTCGATTGCGCTGTCAGGCCTACTGGCTGGGGCGTATGATCTAGTTTCTGGATCGATCGCAAGCTCTCTCTCGCTGTGAACTTCATCAGACAAGGGGTAGAACAAAACGGTTTCATTCATTCGCGTTCGTTTTTTTTCGTTATTGAATGATGAGGATGGTCACAGCGGGTATTTTTGTCTCGACTGTTTGGCGAGATTTGGAGAGGGTGTGTTTGGGAGCTCGGAAGGTGCTAGGGAGATCCTAGTGATCGTTTGCTCAGTTTCTAGCTTCTTCGTCAGGAACCCGACCAGAAAACTTGGGGAACTTGTTGGTGGCTGGTGCAAGTACAGAAAAACGAAGAACCAGATCGCAGTTAGATGATAAACACGTGAACGAGAAATGCCGCCAGGCGGTTGCGATAATACACATATCATTTGGAGTATTTTGCTGGTGCAAGAAAAGATGTACACGCACGAATTTGGGCAGGAGAAGAGGCGGACAGCCGAGAATCGGTAGTCTAACGTCGAGAGTTTTGAGTCGACAATCGAGAGAGAAAGTTGAAAATTGAGAAAGCCAGAAATCGAGTCGAGATTCGGGAATCTAGAGTCAATAGTAGAGAATCGATAGTTGAGAATCGAAAGTTGTTGAAAGTCGAGAATTGAGAGTCAATTCAAGAACCGAAAACTGACATCCGATAGAAGAATTAAGAGTCGAAAATCGAAAGTCGAGAGCCTAGAGTTGAGAGTCGAAAGTCGACATTCGAGATTCGAAAGTTGGGAGTCTGGAGTCGATAGTCGAGCATGGAGAGTTGAGAGTCGAGAGTCGATTCGAGAGACAAGATTCGAAAGGTTAGAGTCGAGAATTTAGAGATGAAAATCTAGAGTCTAGAGTCGAGAATCCCTAAGAATTCAGAGTTGAGAGTTGAAAGTCGACAGTCAAGAGTAGTGATTCGAGAGGCTAGAGTCTAGAGTTAATTGTCGACAGTAAAGAGTCTAGAGTCAAAAGTCGAGAATTGAGAGTCGAGAGACGAGATTCGAAAGGTTAGAATCGAGAGTTTAGAGTTAAAAGTCTAGAGTCGAGAGTCGAGAATCCCTTGTCGAGATTCGGAAGTTGAGAGTTGAGAGTGGAGAGTCCAGATTTGAGAGGCTTTGTAGTTAAGAGTCGAGATTCGAGAGGCTAGAGTCTAGAGTTAAGTGTCGACAGTAAAGAGTCTAGAGTCAAAAGTTGAGAGTCGAGAGACAAGATTCGGAAGGTTAGAGTCGAGAGTTTAGAGTTAAAAGTCTAGAGTCAAGAGTCGAGAATCCCTAGTCGAGATTCGAAAGTTGAGAGTTTAGAGTCGAGAGTCCAGATTTGAGAGGTTTTAGAGTTAAGAGTCGACAGTCAAGAGCCGAGATTCGAGAGGCTAGAGTCTAGAGTTAAGTGTCGACAGTAAAGAGTCTAGAGTCAAAAGTCGAGAGTTGAGAGTCGAGAGACAAGATTCGGAAGGTTAGAGTCGAGAGTTTAGAGTTAAAAGTCTAGAGTCGAGAGTCGAGAATCCCTAGTCGAGATTCGAAAGTTGAGAGTTGAGAGTCGAGAGTCCAGATTTGAGTGGCTTTAGAGTTAAGAGTCGACAGTCAAGAGTCGAGATTCGAGAGGCTAGAGTCTAGAGTTAAGTGCCGACAGTAAAGAGTCTAGAGTCAAGAGTCAAGAGTTGAGAGTCGAGAGTCGAGATTTCGAATCTTTAGAGTCGAGAGTTATAATTTGAAAGTCTAGAGTCGAGAGTCGAGAATCTCTAGTCGGGATTCGAAAATTGAGAGTTGAAAGTCGAGAGTCCAAATTCGAGACGCTTAAGAGCTGAGAGTCGACAATCAAGAGTCGAGATTTGAGAGGCTAGAGTTTAGAGTTAAGTGTCGACAGTAAAGAGTCTAGAGTCAAAAGTCGAGAGTCGAGAGTCGAGAGACGAGATTCGAAAAGTAAGAGTCCAGAGTTTAGAGTTGAAAGTCTAGAGTCAAGAGTCGAGAATCCCTAGTCGAAATTCGAAATTTAAAGTCGAGAGTCGAGATTTGAGATGCTTAAGAGTTAAGAGTTGAGAGTCAAAAGTCGAGAGTCGAGATTAGAGAGGCTTGAGTCTAGAGTTAAGTGTCGACAGTAAAGAGTTCAGAGTCAAAAGTCGAGAGTCGAGAATCAAGAGTCGAGAATCGAGAATCGAGAGTCGAGAGTCGATTGTGTAGAGTCGAGATTTGAGAATCAAGATTCGAGAATCAAGATTCGAGATTCGAGCGTCGAAAGTTGAGAACTGTGAATCGAGAGTAGACTTTCGAGGGTTAAGAGTTGAGAGTCGACAGTCAAGAGTCAAGAGTCGAGGATCGAGAGCCATGATTCGAAAGTTGAGCGTCGAGATTAGAGAGTCAAGAGTTCAGGTTTTAGCGTTCACAATCGAAGGTGCATTGATAAACTAGTTCATATTTTTTCGTGTACACCGTCAGAGGTGTCTCTTTCCACGATCGACCAAACAAAAAGCTCCCGGGGCGTACAAACAAGTGCCGGGTAAAATAAAACTGATATTCGTTTTTTTATTCTTCTACAAACAGTGCGATAACTGCGGTGAGCGATCGCGTTTCCTCCCGCACGTAATCTGATCTATGACTAAATATTTATACCGAGGCGTGTAGAGTTCTTAAAACCGAATGAAAAAGAAAAGCTGTTCGTTTTTTTTTGTGTTTTGGTTTTCTCCGCCTTTGAGGGATAATGCATTCCTTCCTCTATTGTCTTGTCATCAACTGTCTTGAGAAGTTTTAGTTCTTAAGAGCTGATAAAGTATAATTCCATCACTGATAAGGAGACAGCTTATTTTAACATTTCAAGCTGCCACTACTTAGTAGGTTGTGGCGTTTTGCAAAAAGTTCCCCGCAATTTGGTGCCATTATGTTTGACCTTTTGAGACAGTCTGAGTCGTTCCTTCGTCAACTTAAGAGAGTTCAACGTTCCAAGAAATGAGCTCAAAAGTTTCGAAATCCCTCGTCTGTTTAGGGTTAGTCTTGGGTCGTCGCCAATGATGCAACCTTCCACATATTGACTCTGCAAACTACAGCTGCAATCATCTAAATTGAGCCCAACGTTAGCGCATGTGGTGAAATATCCACACTCATCTGTCATAATTGTCATCGTCTCGAGAAAAGTCGAGTATCCCCCGATGAACAACAAATCAGAACTTCCGAGAAGTGATCGAATTCCGATAAGTTTCCTTAATAATTTGTCGGGGTATTGAATTAAAATTCGTTGAAAAAAAAAATGGTATTCAGAAATAAAAAAAACACAATCAAAAAATGAATGATGTTACTGCCAATCGCCTACCCAAAACTTTTATGTAGAAACAGCTAGTCGTCCCCTCATCATCCTCAGCCAACCGTAGCTTGTGACTTCCGGGGGGGCCCAGTTCCGTCATTTTGGACTGGAGAATCAAAAAATTGGTCGCTACTCTAGTACCCATGCCTTTTGACGAGGAAACGGGCGATGATGGGTGGAAAATGTACGATCGTCAGTCAGTCAGTCAGGTGGAGCAACATCATCAGGGTGTAGTTGTAGTTCAGGGCCAAATCTGGACGGGGTCGGACGAACACGGACGGAATGGAATGGCAGGTGGCAGCTTTGCAACAAGGCCCATTTAAGTTGTTTGGGTATTGTGATGTGCAAAGTGCCCGGTTCCGCTTTCAGGGGTTTTTGAGAGCTTTTATCGGTCATTTGCTGGGCGTCCGATGGAGGGTTTTTAGCTGTAACGGTTAATAGAGTTGTGAAAATTGAACCTTCAAAAGTTTGTTTAACCACGCCTGGAACATATTTGGAATTTTTCACATTTTTAACAACTTTTACTAAGTGACGTATTGATCGACAAAAAAGTCAGTCTAAGTTTATGAGAGTGAAACTCACTGACAAGATTTGAATCAGATTTAACATTTTCAGACTGACTGACAGGCTGTCAAATTCTCTCACAGGCTGTCAGACTGACTGACAGGCTGTCAGATTGTTTGTCTGCCATGGTAACTGATCGCCTATCAGATTGGATTTTAACTTGTAAGTAAAGACTTCCTGTCAGAGTGACTATTTGCCTGTCAGTCTGATTGACTACCTGTCACACTGACTTTCTCCCGGTAACACAAGCTTTCTGCCTATTAGAGTAACTGACTGCCTGTCAGATTGGATATTTTACTGACTGCCTGTTGTAATAACAGATTATCACAATGAGTTACTGATGACGATAAAGACTACAATATTTGTCTGACTAGCTCATTGACAGTGAAATCCACCGACAGGCTGTTAAACTGATAAAAAGACTTTCAAAATGACTAAAAAATGCTGTTAGAATGTCTGATAAGCTGTCAGACTGTCTGATATGACTTACTTATAGGCTGTTGAATGACTGCCTGTCAGACAGACTGACTGCTTGTCAGACTAGCTAGAAAGGCTGTTGCACGAATTGAAAAACTTTAAGATATGCCGGAAATCTAGACTGACAGACTGCCTGTCAGACAATGTGACTGCCTGTCAGGTTAACTGACAGATTATCAGGTTGATTTGAGTGTATGATTCAGTCGAATCATTCAACCAAGTAGGCTCATACCACAACAGAGTGATTTGAGTGACTTGACTGACTTGACTGACTTGCTGACTTGACTGACTTGACTGACTTGACTGACTTGACTGACTTGACTGACTTGACTGACTTGACTGACTTGACTGACTTGACTGACTTGACTGACTTGACTGACTTGACTGACTTGACTGACTTGACTGACTTGACTGACTTGACTGACTTGACTGACTTGACTGACTTGACTGACTTGACTGACTTGACTGACTTGACTGACTTGACTGACTTGACTGACTTGACTGACTTGACTGACTTGACTGACTTGACTGACTTGACTGACTTGACTGACTTGACTGACTTGACTGACTTGACTGACTTGACTGACTTGACTGACTTGACTGACTTGACTGACTTGACTGACTTGACTGACTTGACTGACTTGACTGACTTGACTGACTTGACTGACTTGACTGACTTGACTGACTTGACTGACTTGACTGACTTGACTGACTTGACTGACTTGACTGACTTGACTGACTTGACTGACTTGACTGACTTGACTGGCTTGACTGACTTGACTGACTTGACTGACTTGACTGACTTGACTGACTTGACTGACTTGACTGACTTGACTGACTTGACTGACTTGACTGACTTGACTGACTTGACTGACTTGACTGACTTGACTGACTTGACTGACTTGACTGACTTGACTGACTTGACTGACTTGACTGACTTGACTGACTTGACTGACTTGACTGACTTGACTGACTTGACTGACTTGACTGACTTGACTGACTTGACTGACTTGACTGACTTGACTGACTTGACTGACTTGACTGACTTGACTGACTTGACTGACTTGACTGACTTGACTGACTTGACTGACTTGACTGACTTGACTGACTTGACTGACTTGACTGACTTGACTGACTTGACTGACTTGACTGACTTGACTGACTTGACTGACTTGACTGACTTGACTGACTTGACTGACTTGACTGACTTGACTGACTTGACTGACTTGACTGACTTGACTGACTTGACTGACTTGACTGACTTGACTGGCTTGACTGACTTGACTGACTTGACTGACTTGACTGACTTGACTGACTTGACTGACTTGACTGACTTGACTTTCTAGACTGACTTTCGATTACTATTATTTTTCTCTTTCTACTTTTATTCTTTTTATAATTGAATGTAGTCAAGATCCAGATAAAATTCATCAACCCTTTTGCTACTAGATTGAAAATTTCCCTGCACCAACTGCGATTTGCGAAGAGTGAAATCGATTTTCTACCGCATCAATCGTCGATGTGGGCCACCCTTTTTGTCAATCGGAACCACATTTCTCTCCCTGCCGGCAGCAGTAACAAATCCGCTAATTTAGCCCCGGCAACTCCTCCTGCTGGCGATTATGATGATGATGATTAGTGTGGTCGCTGATGGATGGATCAGTTGTTGTTGCAAATCGGTTCGGTTGGTGGTCAGTCATTTGCTGCTGCTGATGGCTAATGTCTCGAGCAAAGTCAGAGCCAGATCAGATCAGAGAGCAAGGCTTTCTCCACGACGTCGTGGAGCAAACAGTTACACGCCATAATTTATAAATACACACACTCGACCAGCTAGCTGGATCAAGTCAAAACCAAACCCATTATTTTGCCTGTGTCCATTCGTTTGAATTCGTTCCCAATAATGCACGCGGGCTGCATCTTCTTCGCTTCCGAACTAGCTACAAGATTTCTTCCGAGGCCGACAACTTTCCTTCCCTTGCTTTCGTTTTGGAGCTTTGGAAAAGTGTGGCTACATACGTTTTGTGTAACAAGAAAATTAAAGATTGCATCTTCCTAAAATCCAAATGCATCCCCAAGTTCTCTTTCAATCGATTCAGCGCTAATTGAAATCGAAATGGCCACGCCATAGTTCGTGTGGTTTGTTTTTCATCACTCTTTTATTTCTGCCATTTTCAGCTCTAGGGGTGCATTACAAAAACAAACATTGAATTTCAATTTTTTAGAAATAGTTTCGAGACTGAGACGCTATGGTTGGACCATGAAAAGCCCTGCTAATCCATCGTTGGTCAATTGATGAATTTCATTTGCCGCTTGGCGCACGACATTTCAATTAACGTAATGCATCGACCATCTACGGTGGCGCCATATTTTGTTCGCCCTACTGCACCAAGGTTTTTTGTCCTAGAGATGAGACTGTTTCTGATTTTTTTTTGTTAATTTGGAAACCAATCAGTCTTTGTTTGGGTCTTTGAAACAGCTTCAATTTGGATTTTTCTTTTCTTAAATCTGAGATTTGTATTCAAATGAGACAGCATGTCACTCTGTTTGACTGCGTATAAGTCAGATTGACAGCATGTCACTCTGTTTGACAGCCTGTCACTCTGTTTGACAGCCTGTCAGTCAAGAAATTCAAGTCAGTCAAGTCAGTCAAGTCAGTCAAGTCAGTCAAGTCAGTCAAGTCAGTCAAGTCAGTCAAGTCAGTCAAGTCAGTCAAGTCAGTCAAGTCAGTCAAGTCAGTCAAGTCAGTCAAGTCAGTCAAGTCAGTCAAGTCAGTCAAGTCAGTCAAGTCAGTCAAGTCAGTCAAGTCAGTCAAGTCAGTCAAGTCAGTCAAGTCAGTCAAGTCAGTCAAGTCAGTCAAGTCAGTCAAGTCAGTCAAGTCAGTCAAGTCAGTCAAGTCAGTCAAGTCAGTCAAGTCAGTCAAGTCAGTCAAGTCAGTCAAGTCAGTCAAGTCAGTCAAGTCAGTCAAGTCAGTCAAGTCAGTCAAGTCAGTCAAGTCAGTCAAGTCAGTCAAGTCAGTCAAGTCAGTCAAGTCAGTCAAGTCAGTCAAGTCAGTCAAGTCAGTCAAGTCAGTCAAGTCAGTCAAGTCAGTCAAGTCAGTCAAGTCAGTCAAGTCAGTCAAGTCAGTCAAGTCAGTCAAGTCAGTCAAGTCAGTCAAGTCAGTCAAGTCAGTCAAGTCAGTCAAGTCAGTCAAGTCAGTCAAGTCAGTCAAGTCAGTCAAGTCAGTCAAGTCAGTCAAGTCAGTCAAGTCAGTCAAGTCAGTCAAGTCAGTCAAGTCAGTCAAGTCAGTCAAGTCAGTCAAGTCAGTCAAGTCAGTCAAGTCAGTCAAGTCAGTCAAGTCAGTCAAGTCAGTCAAGTCAGTCAAGTCAGTCAAGTCAGTCAAGTCAGTCAAGTCAGTCAAGTCAGTCAAGTCAGTCAAGTCAGTCAAGTCAGTCAAGTCAGTCAAGTCAGTCAAGTCAGTCAAGTCAGTCAAGTCAGTCAAGTCAGTCAAGTCAGTCAAGTCAGTCAAGTCAGTCAAGTCAGTCAAGTCAGTCAAGTCAGTCAAGTCAGTCAAGTCAGTCAAGTCAGTCAAGTCAGTCAAGTCAGTCAAGTCAGTCAAGTCAGTCAAGTCAGTCAAGTCAGTCAAGTCAGTCAAGTCAGTCAAGTCAGTCAAGTCAGTCAAGTCAGTCAAGTCAGTCAAGTCAGTCAAGTCAGTCAAGTCAGTCAAGTCAGTCAAGTCAGTCAAGTCAGTCAAGTCAGTCAAGTCAGTCAAGTCAGTCAAGTCAGTCAAGTCAGTCAAGTCAGTCAAGTCAGTCAAGTCAGTCAAGTCAGTCAAGTCAGTCAAGTCAGTCAAGTCAGTCAAGTCAGTCAAGTCAGTCAAGTCAGTCAAGTCAGTCAAGTCAGTCAAGTCAGTCAAGTCAGTCAAGTCAGTCAAGTCAGTCAAGTCAGTCAAGTCAGTCAAGTCAGTCAAGTCAGTCAAGTCAGTCAAGTCAGTCAAGTCAGTCAAGTCAGTCAAGTCAGTCAAGTCAGTCAAGTCAGTCAAGTCAGTCAAGTCAGTCAAGTCAGTCAAGTCAGTCAAGTCAGTCAAGTCAGTCAAGTCAGTCAAGTCAGTCAAGTCAGTCAAGTCAGTCAAGTCAGTCAAGTCAGTCAAGTCAGTCAAGTCAGTCAAGTCAGTCAAGTCAGTCAAGTCAGTCAAGTCAGTCAAGTCAGTCAAGTCAGTCAAGTCAGTCAAGTCAGTCAAGTCAGTCAAGTCAGTCAAGTCAGTCAAGTCAGTCAAGTCAGTCAAGTCAGTCAAGTCAGTCAAGTCAGTCAAGTCAGTCAAGTCAGTCAAGTCAGTCAAGTCAGTCAAGTCAGTCAAGTCAGTCAAGTCAGTCAAGTCAGTCAAGTCAGTCAAGTCAGTCAAGTCAGTCAAGTCAGTCAAGTCAGTCAAGTCAGTCAAGTCAGTCAAGTCAGTCAAGTCAGTCAAGTCAGTCAAGTCAGTCAAGTCAGTCAAGTCAGTCAAGTCAGTCAAGTCAGTCAAGTCAGTCAAGTCAGTCAAGTCAGTCAAGTCAGTCAAGTCAGTCAAGTCAGTCAAGTCAGTCAAGTCAGTCAAGTCAGTCAAGTCAGTCAAGTCAGTCAAGTCAGTCAAGTCAGTCAAGTCAGTCAAGTCAGTCAAGTCAGTCAAGTCAGTCAAGTCAGTCAAGTCAGTCAAGTCAGTCAAGTCAGTCAAGTCAGTCAAGTCAGTCAAGTCAGTCAAGTCAGTCAAGTCAGTCAAGTCAGTCAAGTCAGTCAAGTCAGTCAAGTCAGTCAAGTCAGTCAAGTCAGTCAAGTCAGTCAAGTCAGTCAAGTCAGTCAAGTCAGTCAAGTCAGTCAAGTCAGTCAAGTCAGTCAAGTCAGTCAAGTCAGTCAAGTCAGTCAAGTCAGTCAAGTCAGTCAAGTCAGTCAAGTCAGTCAAGTCAGTCAAGTCAGTCAAGTCAGTCAAGTCAGTCAAGTCAGTCAAGTCAGTCAAGTCAGTCAAGTCAGTCAAGTCAGTCAAGTCAGTCAAGTCAGTCAAGTCAGTCAAGTCAGTCAAGTCAGTCAAGTCAGTCAAGTCAGTCAAGTCAGTCAAGTCAGTCAAGTCAGTCAAGTCAGTCAAGTCAGTCAAGTCAGTCAAGTCAGTCAAGTCAGTCAAGTCAGTCAAGTCAGTCAAGTCAGTCAAGTCAGTCAAGTCAGTCAAGTCAGTCAAGTCAGTCAAGTCAGTCAAGTCAGTCAAGTCAGTCAAGTCAGTCAAGTCAGTCAAGTCAGTCAAGTCAGTCAAGTCAGTCAAGTCAGTCAAGTCAGTCAAGTCAGTCAAGTCAGTCAAGTCAGTCAAGTCAGTCAAGTCAGTCAAGTCAGTCAAGTCAGTCAAGTCAGTCAAGTCAGTCAAGTCAGTCAAGTCAGTCAAGTCAGTCAAGTCAGTCAAGTCAGTCAAGTCAGTCAAGTCAGTCAAGTCAGTCAAGTCAGTCAAGTCAGTCAAGTCAGTCAAGTCAGTCAAGTCAGTCAAGTCAGTCAAGTCAGTCAAGTCAGTCAAGTCAGTCAAGTCAGTCAAGTCAGTCAAGTCAGTCAAGTCAGTCAAGTCAGTCAAGTCAGTCAAGTCAGTCAAGTCAGTCAAGTCAGTCAAGTCAGTCAAGTCAGTCAAGTCAGTCAAGTCAGTCAAGTCAGTCAAGTCAGTCAAGTCAGTCAAGTCAGTCAAGTCAGTCAAGTCAGTCAAGTCAGTCAAGTCAGTCAAGTCAGTCAAGTCAGTCAAGTCAGTCAAGTCAGTCAAGTCAGTCAAGTCAGTCAAGTCAGTCAAGTCAGTCAAGTCAGTCAAGTCAGTCAAGTCAGTCAAGTCAGTCAAGTCAGTCAAGTCAGTCAAGTCAGTCAAGTCAGTCAAGTCAGTCAAGTCAGTCAAGTCAGTCAAGTCAGTCAAGTCAGTCAAGTCAGTCAAGTCAGTCAAGTCAGTCAAGTCAGTCAAGTCAGTCAAGTCAGTCAAGTCAGTCAAGTCAGTCAAGTCAGTCAAGTCAGTCAAGTCAGTCAAGTCAGTCAAGTCAGTCAAGTCAGTCAAGTCAGTCAAGTCAGTCAAGTCAGTCAAGTCAGTCAAGTCAGTCAAGTCAGTCAAGTCAGTCAAGTCAGTCAAGTCAGTCAAGTCAGTCAAGTCAGTCAAGTCAGTCAAGTCAGTCAAGTCAGTCAAGTCAGTCAAGTCAGTCAAGTCAGTCAAGTCAGTCAAGTCAGTCAAGTCAGTCAAGTCAGTCAAGTCAGTCAAGTCAGTCAAGTCAGTCAAGTCAGTCAAGTCAGTCAAGTCAGTCAAGTCAGTCAAGTCAGTCAAGTCAGTCAAGTCAGTCAAGTCAGTCAAGTCAGTCAAGTCAGTCAAGTCAGTCAAGTCAGTCAAGTCAGTCAAGTCAGTCAAGTCAGTCAAGTCAGTCAAGTCAGTCAAGTCAGTCAAGTCAGTCAAGTCAGTCAAGTCAGTCAAGTCAGTCAAGTCAGTCAAGTCAGTCAAGTCAGTCAAGTCAGTCAAGTCAGTCAAGTCAGTCAAGTCAGTCAAGTCAGTCAAGTCAGTCAAGTCAGTCAAGTCAGTCAAGTCAGTCAAGTCAGTCAAGTCAGTCAAGTCAGTCAAGTCAGTCAAGTCAGTCAAGTCAGTCAAGTCAGTCAAGTCAGTCAAGTCAGTCAAGTCAGTCAAGTCAGTCAAGTCAGTCAAGTCAGTCAAGTCAGTCAAGTCAGTCAAGTCAGTCAAGTCAGTCAAGTCAGTCAAGTCAGTCAAGTCAGTCAAGTCAGTCAAGTCAGTCAAGTCAGTCAAGTCAGTCAAGTCAGTCAAGTCAGTCAAGTCAGTCAAGTCAGTCAAGTCAGTCAAGTCAGTCAAGTCAGTCAAGTCAGTCAAGTCAGTCAAGTCAGTCAAGTCAGTCAAGTCAGTCAAGTCAGTCAAGTCAGTCAAGTCAGTCAAGTCAGTCAAGTCAGTCAAGTCAGTCAAGTCAGTCAAGTCAGTCAAGTCAGTCAAGTCAGTCAAGTCAGTCAAGTCAGTCAAGTCAGTCAAGTCAGTCAAGTCAGTCAAGTCAGTCAAGTCAGTCAAGTCAGTCAAGTCAGTCAAGTCAGTCAAGTCAGTCAAGTCAGTCAAGTCAGTCAAGTCAGTCAAGTCAGTCAAGTCAGTCAAGTCAGTCAAGTCAGTCAAGTCAGTCAAGTCAGTCAAGTCAGTCAAGTCAGTCAAGTCAGTCAAGTCAGTCAAGTCAGTCAAGTCAGTCAAGTCAGTCAAGTCAGTCAAGTCAGTCAAGTCAGTCAAGTCAGTCAAGTCAGTCAAGTCAGTCAAGTCAGTCAAGTCAGTCAAGTCAGTCAAGTCAGTCAAGTCAGTCAAGTCAGTCAAGTCAGTCAAGTCAGTCAAGTCAGTCAAGTCAGTCAAGTCAGTCAAGTCAGTCAAGTCAGTCAAGTCAGTCAAGTCAGTCAAGTCAGTCAAGTCAGTCAAGTCAGTCAAGTCAGTCAAGTCAGTCAAGTCAGTCAAGTCAGTCAAGTCAGTCAAGTCAGTCAAGTCAGTCAAGTCAGTCAAGTCAGTCAAGTCAGTCAAGTCAGTCAAGTCAGTCAAGTCAGTCAAGTCAGTCAAGTCAGTCAAGTCAGTCAAGTCAGTCAAGTCAGTCAAGTCAGTCAAGTCAGTCAAGTCAGTCAAGTCAGTCAAGTCAGTCAAGTCAGTCAAGTCAGTCAAGTCAGTCAAGTCAGTCAAGTCAGTCAAGTCAGTCAAGTCAGTCAAGTCAGTCAAGTCAGTCAAGTCAGTCAAGTCAGTCAAGTCAGTCAAGTCAGTCAAGTCAGTCAAGTCAGTCAAGTCAGTCAAGTCAGTCAAGTCAGTCAAGTCAGTCAAGTCAGTCAAGTCAGTCAAGTCAGTCAAGTCAGTCAAGTCAGTCAAGTCAGTCAAGTCAGTCAAGTCAGTCAAGTCAGTCAAGTCAGTCAAGTCAGTCAAGTCAGTCAAGTCAGTCAAGTCAGTCAAGTCAGTCAAGTCAGTCAAGTCAGTCAAGTCAGTCAAGTCAGTCAAGTCAGTCAAGTCAGTCAAGTCAGTCAAGTCAGTCAAGTCAGTCAAGTCAGTCAAGTCAGTCAAGTCAGTCAAGTCAGTCAAGTCAGTCAAGTCAGTCAAGTCAGTCAAGTCAGTCAAGTCAGTCAAGTCAGTCAAGTCAGTCAAGTCAGTCAAGTCAGTCAAGTCAGTCAAGTCAGTCAAGTCAGTCAAGTCAGTCAAGTCAGTCAAGTCAGTCAAGTCAGTCAAGTCAGTCAAGTCAGTCAAGTCAGTCAAGTCAGTCAAGTCAGTCAAGTCAGTCAAGTCAGTCAAGTCAGTCAAGTCAGTCAAGTCAGTCAAGTCAGTCAAGTCAGTCAAGTCAGTCAAGTCAGTCAAGTCAGTCAAGTCAGTCAAGTCAGTCAAGTCAGTCAAGTCAGTCAAGTCAGTCAAGTCAGTCAAGTCAGTCAAGTCAGTCAAGTCAGTCAAGTCAGTCAAGTCAGTCAAGTCAGTCAAGTCAGTCAAGTCAGTCAAGTCAGTCAAGTCAGTCAAGTCAGTCAAGTCAGTCAAGTCAGTCAAGTCAGTCAAGTCAGTCAAGTCAGTCAAGTCAGTCAAGTCAGTCAAGTCAGTCAAGTCAGTCAAGTCAGTCAAGTCAGTCAAGTCAGTCAAGTCAGTCAAGTCAGTCAAGTCAGTCAAGTCAGTCAAGTCAGTCAAGTCAGTCAAGTCAGTCAAGTCAGTCAAGTCAGTCAAGTCAGTCAAGTCAGTCAAGTCAGTCAAGTCAGTCAAGTCAGTCAAGTCAGTCAAGTCAGTCAAGTCAGTCAAGTCAGTCAAGTCAGTCAAGTCAGTCAAGTCAGTCAAGTCAGTCAAGTCAGTCAAGTCAGTCAAGTCAGTCAAGTCAGTCAAGTCAGTCAAGTCAGTCAAGTCAGTCAAGTCAGTCAAGTCAGTCAAGTCAGTCAAGTCAGTCAAGTCAGTCAAGTCAGTCAAGTCAGTCAAGTCAGTCAAGTCAGTCAAGTCAGTCAAGTCAGTCAAGTCAGTCAAGTCAGTCAAGTCAGTCAAGTCAGTCAAGTCAGTCAAGTCAGTCAAGTCAGTCAAGTCAGTCAAGTCAGTCAAGTCAGTCAAGTCAGTCAAGTCAGTCAAGTCAGTCAAGTCAGTCAAGTCAGTCAAGTCAGTCAAGTCAGTCAAGTCAGTCAAGTCAGTCAAGTCAGTCAAGTCAGTCAAGTCAGTCAAGTCAGTCAAGTCAGTCAAGTCAGTCAAGTCAGTCAAGTCAGTCAAGTCAGTCAAGTCAGTCAAGTCAGTCAAGTCAGTCAAGTCAGTCAAGTCAGTCAAGTCAGTCAAGTCAGTCAAGTCAGTCAAGTCAGTCAAGTCAGTCAAGTCAGTCAAGTCAGTCAAGTCAGTCAAGTCAGTCAAGTCAGTCAAGTCAGTCAAGTCAGTCAAGTCAGTCAAGTCAGTCAAGTCAGTCAAGTCAGTCAAGTCAGTCAAGTCAGTCAAGTCAGTCAAGTCAGTCAAGTCAGTCAAGTCAGTCAAGTCAGTCAGTCAGTCAGTCAGTCAGTCAGTCAGTCAGTCAAGTCAGTCAAGTCAGTCAAGTCGGTCAAGTCAGTCAAGTCAGTCAAGTCAGTCAAGTCAGTCAAGTCAATCAAGTCAGTCAAATCAGTCAAGTCAGTCAAGTCCGTCACCTTTCAAACATTTTTACAACTTTTCAGTCTCTTTGATGAAAGCCTGTCAATTTGTTAAACAACCTGTCAGTAAGTCTCAACGTCCGTGAAATAGATCCAATCATATCAGTTAATCCGACAGCCTATCAGTCAGACTGACATCCTGTCAGTTTGTCTTATAGCCTGTTGATGATTTTAAAATCATTTCAGTCAATCTAATATCCTGTTTGTTAGTCTGGAAACCTGTCAGTGTATTAGACAGCCTGTAAGTCAGTTTGACAGCCAGTGGCCTAGCATTCTAGATAATCTTAACTGCTTCGACGACTCCCACAACTTAGACGACTTAATAATTTTAACAATTTTGATAATTCAACAATATTGACAGTTTTAGACTTTGGCATTTTGATTAATAAGAAAATTTTACAGGTTTAGGTAGTTATGGCCGTTTCGACAATTTCGAAAGAACAATTTCACTCAACTTGACGATTTCGTCAGTTTTTTTCAATTAAAAAAAAATCATTCGAATGTTTTGACAATTTCGACTATTTTGACAATTGTTCAAATTATCAATTATTTATAAAAATATTTGAGAATTTTAGACAATTTTGAGAATTTTGACAGCTTTTTCAATTTGGTAAATTTTGACAATTTTGTTTATTTTATCAATTTGGTAATTTTGTCGATATTGTCAGTTTTGTGGATTATACAAAATTGCAACTTTGCCAGTTTTTACAATATGGCCATTTTGACAATTTTGACAAATTTTAAAAATTTGACAATTTTGTTAGTTTTGACAATTTTATCGAATCTTACCGAATTTGTTCTCTTTAGAAATGTTAACAAATTTGTTAGTTTTTTTTTTAAATTTTGTCAATTGTGTCAATATTAACGGTATTGGAAATTTTGACAATTTTACAATGCTGACAGCTTTGACTGTTTTGGCTATTTTTGCAATTTAATTAAATACTAATATTTCCTTACAATTTTCTGGAAATTTTCGTTATTTTAGCTGTTTGAATCAACTTGCGATTTTAAAATTTAACAATGTGACAGACAGCTTTCGAAAATATTGTCTACAATTTTGACAATTTGGTTAAAGTTTTACAATTCTGTCAATTGGGTTTCTTTAAAAAAAATTCATCAATTTCGTTATTTTGACTATAGATATTAAAAATTTCAACCAATTTGACTATTCACAAGAGTTTTGAAAACTATCAACAATATGGCAATTTTTCAATTTTTACAAATTTAACAATTTTATTAGTTTTGACAATTTTATCAAATTTTACCTAATTTGCAAATTTATAATGATAAGTTTGTATTTTTTTTTTAATTTTGTCAATTGCGTCAATATTGACGGTTTTGGAAATTCAAATAATTTTACAATGCTGGCAGTTTTGACAATTTCATCCATTTTTGGAATTGAATTAAATACTACAATTTTGACAATTTTCAGGGAATTTTTATTATTTTAACAGTTCTAATTAACTTGCCGATTTTGGAATATTAAAATTTGACAATTTGACAAACAGCTTTGACCATTTTAAAGAGTTTGAAAAATGGAGGAGCTTTTGTGAATTAAAGTTTTTGTCAATTTGGCAACTTTGGAATTGTTTTTCAATTTTAAAATTTTTCCAATCTGTAAATTGGACAAATTTGTCATGCATGTCAAATTTCAGATATCGTTTAAAAAAATTCACAACGTCGATTCGTTTTAAAATTTCAAATTCAGATTCCCGATTTTATTCCTCAGATTTCACGTTCAGATTCATAAATTTGTCGGTATTTTGGATGAGGAATACATATTTTTGCATGTGATTTCAATGCAAAAAAGGCGATTTGTTTTTGTTTTTTTTTTTACTTTTCTTCTACAAGCTTAACAAAACGCGAAACAAACACACCTGAAGGATGTGTGGGTGTTGAAAAAAATACACGCTCTCTTCTTGTTTTGAAATTTTCAAGTGGTTCAACAAAAAGGTCGTAGCGCAGAATGAATTCTTCGCCAGATCAAATTCAAATTTCAGGGCTTGTTCCCATGCGTTTGTCTTCGTTTTTTTTTTGCTTTCATTGAATTTCCGAAAGGTATTGGAAGTAATTTATTAAAATATTCCGACAAAATACTCGCACAGCCCATTAAATTGCTTGCGAGAAATGAATGAATGAAATTTAGAGCAAATGTATGCAATGAAATTCATAGGTGATGAAATTTATGTGCCGATGCTTTTACTTTGTGAGGGGGGCACTAAACGATTTTTTCCCGTCGATCTTCCACACTCGAGCATGGGCAATTTCTTTTCGTTTCCTGCCCGGGATGTTTTTTTTTCCTTCTCAAGAGGCAAGGAAAATAAGAATGGCCTATCATTAGGGGCCGTTTGGTTTGGTTGCGAGAGACTCCGGGGAGAGACATCATTGTCATCACTTCCTGAACCATCGTTGAAATCTTTCTTCCCTGGAGTGTGTAGTGGGACTTTTGGATTTAGATTGCTCTATCTTTGTTTATTTTTTTATATTTATGGTTTCTTTTAAATGGCAACTGCCGGTAGGCACACGAAACATGACGTTCATCTAGCTAGAACCTGTACCAAATCTCTGGGTTCTGTGGCGAATTTATGTCTCCTATAGTTAGTAGTTATATTTCTGATGTATGGTGACGATAATTTCTTCCAAGTCTAGCATAAAAACGAACAACGGGTTCTCGATCCAAGATCTCTGGGATCTTTCTGATTTGGCGTGAGAGTTGCCGGTTTGCGGCATTAATACGCAGATACGAATCGGTCGTATGGTTAAAGTCTAAATACTATGATTAGCGTGAATGAGAAGTACAGTTCACTTTGAGTGACCTAAAACTAACGTTTTTTTTTATCTAGCTGAAGTTTGTGAGAAAATTTTAATTCCATTCACGTTTCGACTTTTTCTAAAGCTTTTTCAAGGATTAAAACCAATAATTTTAAGTTTTTATCTTTTTAAAGCAAAAAAAAAAATGCAAAAACCAACTTTTTCCAAAAAAAATTATAAGTCATTTGTACAGTTAACAATTCATTCCACGCGGAAGCGACCCATTTTTTTCGGTTGACCTTACTTCTAAATACAAAAATTCCGATCCAAAAATAAATAACACGCGCTCCTAACCTAAAACAATTCGCACTCGGTCAACCATACTGTACACTTGCCAGGTGGAGTAAAACGCATGCCTTGAGGTGATGGAACTCTGAGCTTCACAGATTCGAGAGAAGACAATTTTCCGTTCCGATGCCTATTTGGTCGGACCAGCCAATACCAAAAGGTGACGTGCGGAGGATCGATTGATTAAAATTGCCAAAAAATAAACACTTGATGGATGGGCTTTGCCTTCATCCGGACAATGGACGGCCATAATTTTACAAATGTATTTATACCACGCCACAGCCGGCATTTAACAGCCATCGGTATGTGAGCTATTAGCATTAAACGGCATAAAAAACATGCCAAATTTTCAAGAAACGACAGACACCCGGCGTAATTTAGGCAGCCTAAGGCAGCCTTAAGTCCAACCAAACCAAAGTCATCGGCACGGTTGGCTGCCTCGAATTAAAACTAAAATCTCGGATAGTGGCTTAGCAAGAGTTTTGTTTGTGCGCTGAAGGTACCTACTACTAAATAGTTACTTGGAGCGGCATCATCATCTACAATAGAAGGTCAGAAGCCTCGTAATCGCCTTCGGATTCATCCGTTTAATAGAAGCGGCCATCCATCCAACCAAACAACTCTACTAAACACAGGTTGGGTTGTTGATGGCAGTTGTTTACTACGAAATACCCATAGGCCCGGCTTATTTTTTGAAGCCTCAGTGCAGTCCACCCGATTTTGACGTTTCGTAGACTGTCAAATCTGACTGGACAAAATTTTGAATGAGGAGGGCTCGTCTTCTCTGGGCCAAAATGTTTTGCCTTAGAGCAAAGAATGGAATTCAAAGTGTTGATTTGGTTGGAATTTTGCTATTGTTGAGTCCCCCAGACAGAGCTTTCAAGAGGTCCGTGTCGTTACATTGACCTGCCCGTGTCGTGCACTTATGACTTTTTGATCTTGGCTTTTGTTTGTTTACTTTTTTTCAATCTTTTTAATGGAAACCAAACAACTAGTATCTTCATACGCGAATAGGACGCTGCTGATGTGATTAATCAAATTGCTGATGATGGTGGCATCGTGACCTTTCCAGCTGTTACTCCGAGAACTATGATGCCGAATAAAACGACCAATAAAAGTTGACCCTTACGTGGAGGGAAGCTTCGAGCCACTAAAGCGAAAACCCATCATCATCGTCCTCATCATTCTTTGAAATTGATTTTGCTTATAAATATGCTGATGCAAGATGCTGACTCCAATGTTAAAATTGGTAGGACTATCGATATTGTCAAAATTTAAAAATGATCAAAATTACAAAATATTAAAATTACCAGAACTCATAAAATTATTGAAATGATGGAATTTGCAAAAATAGTCAAAATGGTTAAAAAAGCCAAAGTTGTCAAAATAGTAAAAAAAACATATTACCGGGATTGACTAAATTGCTGATTTAGTAAAAATTGCCAAAGTCAATAGATTTGTCAATCTTTTTCAACCTTCCAAAGCTGTTCGAAGCGCAGATTCAAAGCATCTCTATCGTTAATTCAATATACTGAAAGACTGAAACTGAGAATAAACTAAAATAAGAGTTTCGAAAATCGGTTTATCGAGATGTAAGATACAACGAAGGAAAGCCAAAGGTGGATGTCTTTTCGTTTAACAAGATTTTTTTTTAATTATAAGCAATTAAAATTTGTGGCAACGGGAATAACAACAAGATTTTTTTTTAAATTATAAGCAATTAAAATTTGTGGCAACGGGAATAACAACAATCTACAGGTCAAATTTTCCCGAAACACAAATATTTTGCGAACAGATTTGGAGGGTTAAAATTGGTAAAACGGTGGAAATTTTCAAATTTTCAAAATGATTGAAACTGTCAAATTCAATTGACTCTTCGAAGTCTTTTAAAACAAAAATAAAAAACGTCTGAAAACCTACAAAATATCCATTCTAAATCTAATTAAATCGAAAAATAAAATTAAAAACGGACCATGTCTTGTTACCTACATTAGAAAAAAATGATATAAAAAAATCGAGAAAGATGTGAAAAATTAGAAAACAAAAAAAAAGGAAAAAAAGAAAATACCCTAGAAAAAAAACTACAGAAATTCAAGAAATAAAAACAGGAACAAGGGAAAAATTAATATAAACCATTGAAAAAAAAAACAATTAAACTTTAAAAAACATGAAAAAATAAACGAAAAAACCTAGAAAATATTATTGCAACTTGTGTCCAGTTAGACGCGGATCGGCACATTCATGGTGTTCCGGGAAACATCAGAGAGGCATTATCAGACGGTAAAGAAAAAGCAAAGAAATTGTTAAAATTCCTTAAAACAATTCAGCTGTTCGATAGAATTTCAAACAACCTTGTAATTACAAAAAGGATTGATGACCTGAGTGTAAGAAAAGGTCCTTAATAAACAAACGAACAAAAAAAAGGGGGAAAAAAGAAATATTTAAATAAAAAAATAAACAGAAAGAAAAAAATTGATGGAAAAACAGAAGAAAAATGATGGAAAAATAGAAGAAAAATAATAGAAAAAAGTAGAACAATAATGGACAAAAAAAAATTAAAAAAAACAATTAAAGAAGAAAATAAAATTAAAAAAGAAGAAGAGTAAAAGAAGAAGAAGAAAATAAGAAGAAGAAAGGAAGAAGAAAAGAAGAAGAATAAGAAGAAAAAGAAGAAAAGAAGAAGAAGAAAAGAAGAGAAAAATAAAAATACAAGATGAAAAATCAAAATACAATATGAAAAAAATAAAAATAAAGGATGAAAAAAATATAATTAGAAAAAAGGAAAAATGAAGAACAAAAAAAAAAGAAAAAAAAACAAAAGAGAAAAAAATATAAAAGAAAAAAAAATTAAGAAGTAAAAATTAAAATAAACGAAGAAAAAATTAAAATTTGGGAATAAAAAAAATAAAATAAAATAAAATGAAAGAAGAAAAAAATAAAAAAATAAAAAAATGAAATTATAAGAAGAAAAATGTAAAAACAAAAAATATAACAAAAAATATAACAAAAAAAAAAAAATAAAAAAAAAACCAAAATCATAAAAATTAAAAAAACCAATCAAAATGAATCGAAAAAAATCAAAACAATATTTTAAATAACAAAAAAAATATAAAAAAAACACATTAAAATAAAAAAAAATACAGAACCATTAGTAAAAAAAACTGGAAATACAAAAACAGTAAAATATATTAGATAAAAAGCCTGAAATAATAAAAAAAATTAGAAAAATAACAAAAGTAAAAAAATAAATAAAAAAAGAATACAAATTGAAAAGGAATTAAATAAAAGAAAAAAATAAATGATAAAAAAATGATGAAAAAAAATTAAATATATGAAGAAAAAAAAAGGAAAAAAAGAAGAAAGTAAGAGAAAAAATAAAATAAAGAAAAAATAAATATAAAATAAGGAAAAAGAAGAAAAAAATTAATGAAGGATAAAAAAAATAAATATAGGAAGAAAAAAATAAATATAGGAAGAAAAAAATAAATATAGGAAGAAAAAAATTAAAGGAGAAAAGAATAAAAATAAAAATAAAAATTAAAGAAAAAATTAAAAATCCAACAAATGAACGAAAGAAATAAAAAAAATAAAAATAAAATTACAAAAAATAAATAAAAAATATTAAAAAAATTAAAAAATAATAATAAAATTGCAAAAAAATTAAAAACAAAAAAATGAAAATAAAACCCAATAAAAATAATACGAAAAAACTTAAAAATTAATTTTAAATAAAAAAAAAATTATAAAAAAAAACATTTAAATGGAAATAAATACAGACACATAATACAAAAACTGGAAATACCAAAACAAAAAAAAAAAGAAAAATACAAGTTTATTAAACTTTAAACAGCCAGAAATAAAAGAAAATGAAACATTAAAAAGGATATAAATAAAAGAAAAAAAAATGATAAAATATATGAATAAAAAAAGAAAAGACTGAATAAAAGAAGAAAAAAAGAAGTAATAAAAATAAAAGAATTAAAAACGATGAAAAATATAAAAAGAGAAAAAATAAAAGTCGAGAAAAATCAAAATTAAAAAGAAAAAAAAACATAGAAAAAGAGATTGATAAAGAAGGAAGAAAAAATATAAATATAAATAAATATAAAAAATGAAAGAAGATAAAAAAACACAATTTGAGAAGTAAACAAAAAGAAATAAAAGAAGAAAAAATAAAAAAAAAGTAGAAAAATTAAAATTAAAATTAAAGGAGCCAAATGAAATAAGAGTTGAAAAAGAAATTGAAATATGTAAAAGAAGAAAAATTAAATAAAGAAAAAATTAAAGATGAAAAAAATAAAACAAGAAAAATATATAAGAAACACAAATGAAAGCAGAGAAATAGGAAGAAAAATAAAAATAAAAGAAAAATATAAAAGTTTAAGAAATAAAAAGATAATAATTAAAGAAAAAAATTAAAAACAACAACAAAAAACAGAAAAAAAAGTTAAATCTTTTTTATTTAAATTAATGAAACACATAAATGAATAAAAATAGAAAAAAATAAAAGAAAACAAAAAAGAAAAGAAAAAAAACACGAAAAAATTTAAATAAAAAATTTCCAAAAATTTAGAAATAATTTAAAAAACAAAAAAAAATTATTTGAAAACATCGAAAAAAATATATAAAAACAATGCAAAAAAACAGAAAAAGAAAAAAAATCACAATAAAAGTAGCAAAAAATAAAAATAATTTAACAATCCTAGAAAAATAAATAAAATGACCAAACCCGTAACCAAAAAAAGAAATAAAGAATTTAAAAAGAATAAATAAAAAAAACTTCAAAAAATTAAGAGAAAGATAAAAAGTAAAGTTCAGGTTTTCTCAAAAGAGTCATGAAAAATAAAGAAAAACAGTTACCCAGTTTATTTTAAATAAACCTTTTGTAAAAAAAAACAAATGAAAAATAAATCTTTAAGCAGCTAAGGCAAAGATAGTGATCGCTAAAAAATTCAAATAGGAATCCAAAATTGAAAAAGAAATAAAAACCTGAAAAATAAGGATTTCTAAAATGAAAAAAAAAAACTTTTTACGCTATGATGGAAAAAAGATTGAAATGTTCTATCAAGCTTTACTAAGCTTTCAAGCGAAAAAAATTAAATTCAACAAAATAAGAGGAAAAAATAACGAAAAAATATCAAACAAGGATCTAGTTACAAAAAACAAAAAGAAACAAGATGCTAAATTTTTTCTCGTTTTTTTTTCAAAAATTGTTTTTTAAAAAACAATCTTTTTTTTTAATAAATACAAAACTAACATAAATGAAAAGAATATAGTGTTTTTATAAGATATTCAATGTAATCGACTCGACACATTAAGAATTTTAAAGAACTCCAATCTGATGTGTTCTTCAATTGCATACGTTATTCCTCGATATCTCAACAACCATGTGCCAGATTTTCAAAATACATTGCTTTTCACTTTCCAAGGAAAAATAAAGAAAAACAAAAAAGGATTTTTTTAAAATTTGGTCGAAACCAAGGACTTACTCAACAAAAATCAAGAAATTTTTTTTTTGAAACGATTGTTTTCATCAAAACTTATCCGTATTTTAGGCTTCCAAACAACCTTTCATGATATTTTTTTATAAAACTTGCTCAAAAAATTTGGTTTTGGACTTATCAATAAAAAAATTTTTATAACACAATGTTTTTAATTTTCGGCAACCGGACTTTTCCCAAGTTTTGTATTAAATATCAGGGCAAACCCGGATAAAACCGGGCAATCTGGCAAGCTTATTATAAATCTATTTTATTACCATATTTTTAAACGTGACCTTTTTCAACATACAAATATAAAAATAAGTCCTACCGGGAGACAAGGCGAATTTTTTTCGCATGTTTTTCAACATCAATTTTCATCTTGACTAGTCCCTGAAATTTCAACTTACAGTTTGATTCATTTCTCTACAAAAAAAGTTTCGCTGACTGAATGTTTGAGTCAAGACCCATCTCTGGGTCACAGTTTAAAAATAAAAATAAAGTTTAACAAGAAAGGAGACCCATTTCAAATGCTTTCGGTACGACTAGTCGAGCAAATCAGTAGCAAATGGCAAAGGTGGTCCCTTATGAGCAGCTCTTATAGCTAGCATATTCAAATAAATATGTATCACTCGACGAATAGCAATTAGATAACTTTGTATAGGAGTCGTCGAAAGTAGATGTAGATGGCGGCATATCGGCAAGTCTTTTGCCCGCCATTCCCAGTCCCAAGAAAGGAAGTTTGAAGCAATTGTCACGCTAATTGTCGGAACGAGGAGATAAGTAATCGAGATACCAACCAAGCCCCCGCTGTTGACCTGGGTTTGCGCTTTAGTTTGTTCTTATTTTTATTTTTTTTTGCTCAAACGGATATCTTCAACGGTTTTATTGTTTGTTTTTTTACTTCTTAGCCCATCGAAACCTTCTGACAACCTTAACTAGAACATGTATGCTAACGATTTGTTGTTTTTCTTCTCTATTTCAGGTAATTTATTATCAAGAATGTTGACAAGCCGCCTTGTGATCCATATGAATGAAGTGAATGAGTAAGTCGTAAAATTTGTTCAACCTTAATTGGTCCTATCCGGTTATAGTAGTGAATCAAGTCAATTACGGCTTAAATAAATTCTCGATTAATTTTACTGAAGCTTCCAGTTGTTGAGGTTGATTGATCATCCATCGCTCGGATTGATGTCTTTAATTTTGTACTGTATCATTCTATTTCTATTACATCCAAGTTGAGATTTCCGCTGAAAACTTTCACTGAATATTTCTGTCAATCTACAGGCGATCCTTTCCCTCGAGTCATCGGTCCATCAAATAGTTAAGAAAAATAGAGGCTCCGTCATAGAGCTTCCATTATCATCTGACGGTACAAATACCCATAATCAGCGCGCTAATTCAAGGCAAATGTTCCCTGCCGATAACCGTCTTTGGCGGAATCCCGAAGCAATCCCGTGGGAATTCCTCCTTTGGTCTTTCAGAGTATGTACTCTGTCTGGAAACGCGATGGGAATATGCCCAAGTACCATCAGCTGAACGCAAATGACTCAACTTGAACTCAAGAAACATTCCGAATGACGAAACGACGACGTCCACCCGTCGTGGAAACCGCAGTGTAATTTTTTCTTTCCTACTCTGTCTGTTGAAGGTAGATTTTCTTTCGCTGCTGTTGTGGTTGTCGTAAAATTTTTGAATTCTTTGGACGTTGGAAATGAATTTTTGCATTTGTTAAAATAGATTAGCCCTTGTAAGTGCGGTGGCACTGACGGAGCTCTTCAGCAAGTTGTTGCGGAGCGTGTATAGCTTAGCGAAGTGTACAGCAGCAAACAACTCGATTGCCATACCTAAATACTCATTAGAGATGTGCTTTGCTGGTGTTCGTGAAAGGTTCGGTCAGTTGCTTTTGAGAGTTTCAATCAGATCAGAAGTGGTACCAAACACTATCAAATGTTTTGTAGATTAAGATTTTCGTTTGCATTTTGAAAAAAAAATTTTCACAATTTTTTTTTTCTATTTTATCAGAATATCTACACGATTTTTTGAAATTATTCAACGCCCTTTCAGTGTTAAATATGCAGTCCATAGGGGTGTCGTTTAAGATCACTCTTGTTCATACTTGTTATGAACGTAGTTTTCAATCGATGGCTTAGCAAATCTTCAGTGCTGAACAATCAAATTAGATTCCATCTCTCATGGCCTCTTTAGGAAGTTGTGAGCTGCTTAAGATTCACTTGATTTGAGAATCTTCTTCAGTTCTCTATGATTTTTTTAAATAATTCTTTTCCTAAGAAGATCAGGCAATTTTTAACACTCTCACGACATTTTTTGGCCTTTTGTGGAAACTCAGAGAGACTCAAAAAGCACTCAGAAGGTTTTTGTTTTTTTGCTGGATTTCTGGGTCTGAAAATATTCAAAATTTTCCTCAGAACATCTTAAAATTATTCAAAATCTCTGATTTAGGCTTTGAGCTTTTGAGGTCTCTCTCAGTCCCTTTACAAGACCCTTTACAAGACCCTTTAGAAGACCCTTTACAAGACCCTTTACAAGACCCTTTACAAGACCCTTTACAAGATCCTTTACAAGACCCTTTACAAGACCCTTTACAAGACCCTTTACAAGACCCTTTACAAGACCCTTTACAAGACCCTTTACAAGACCCTTTACAAGACCCTTTACAAGACCCTTTACAAGACCCTTTACAAGACCCTTTACAAGACCCTTTACAAGACCCTTTACAAGACCCTTTACAAGACCCTTTACAAGACCCTTTACAAGACCCTTTACAAGACCCTTTACAAGACCCTTTACAAGACCCTTTACAAGACCCTTTACAAGACCCTTTACAAGACCCTTTACAAGACCCTTTACAAGACCCTTTACAAGACCCTTTACAAGACCCTTTACAAGACCCTTTACAAGACCCTTTACAAGACCCTTTACAAGACCCTTTACAAGACCCTTTACAAGACCCTTTACAAGACCCCTTACAAGACCCTTTACAAGACCCCTTCAAGACCCTTTACAAGACCCTTTACAAGACCCTTTACAAGACCCTTTACAAGACCCTTTACAAGACCCTTTACAAGACCCTTTACAAGACCCTTTACAAGACCCTTTACAAGACCCTTTACAAGACCCTTTACAAGACCCTTTACAAGACCCTTTACAAGACCCTTTACAAGACCCTTTACAAGACCCTTTACAAGACCCTTTACAAGACCCTTTACAAGACCCTTTACAAGACCCTTTACAAGACCCTTTACAAGACCCTTTACAAGACCCTTTACAAGACCCTTTACAAGACCCTTTACAAGACCCTTTACAAGACCCTTTACAAGACCCTTTACAAGACCCTTTACAAGACCCTTTACAAGACCCTTTACAAGACCCTTTACAAGACCCTTTACAAGACCCTTTACAAGACCCTTTACAAGACCCTTTACAAGACCCTTTACAAGACCCTTTACAAGACCCTTTACAAGACCCTTTACAAGACCCTTTACAAGACCCTTTACAAGACCCTTTACAAGACCCTTTACAAGACCCTTTACAAGACCCTTTACAAGACCCTTTACAAGACCCTTTACAAGACCCTTTACAAGACCCTTTACAAGACCCTTTACAAGACCCTTTACAAGACCCTTTACAAGACCCTTTAGAAGACCCTTTAGAAGACCCTTTAGAAGACCCTTTAGAAGACCCTTTAGAAGACCCTTTAGAAGACCCTTTAGAAGTCCCTTTAGAAGACCCTTTAAAAGACCCTTTAGAAGACCCTTTAGAAGACCCTTTAGAAGACCCTTTACAAGACCCTTTAGAAGACCCTTTACAAGACCCTTTAGAAGACCCTTTACAAGACCCTTTACAAGACCCTTTACAGCTTTCTTTAAGAGCTTTTGAGGTCCCTTTTAGAACTCTTAGGAATTCTTAAGTACAAATTTGCAAACATTCTTGATTACTAACGAGTTCTTATTTGAGAAACACATTTTACAAATGATCGTGTTTTATTGGAAAAAATTTTAAGTAAATCGCAGTATAGCTAAGTTCCTAACCTTAGAAAAAAAAATCAACATTAAAAGCTGTTGAAAACACAGGTTTCAATGGTGGAAAGGATTAAATTCTTTATTTACTACTTTACACTCTACACTAGCGATTGCTAATTTCATCAGCGATTGTCAATACGCGAACTGTCAATCGTGGGGTTCAACAAAAGCTTTGAAGATCCCATCTCCTTAAACTTACGGCTCAAGGATTCTCGGTAGGACACTTACAGTCCATAATAGGACTTTTGAGAACTCCTAAAGTAGTCTTCAAGAAATCCTTGAGCCACTATGGAAGATCCTTACGGAAGTCTCGAGACTTCCTGAAGTGTCTCTAAAGCATTTCTGGTAGAACGCTCACGTGTTTTTGGAGGAACTTCTAGGAGTCCAGAATGGACTCTCAAAAGTTCCTGGTGGTAGTCTTTAAGTATTCCTGAAGAGAATACTAGGATTTAAATGTTTGAGTTCTCAAGAGTTCGTAAAGAGAGCTTTAAAAGTTATAAAGATTTTTTTTAAATGACTAAAAGTTTTTGAAGTACTCGCAAACGAGGGAAAGGTTTTCGAGGAATGCATAATAATCCCAAAAACTTTGCAAGGAACTTGTTTATTTTTTCTTAGGAGCTCTTTAGTCGCTTCTTGATCTATTCTCCTCTCTTCCATTTTTTTTATTAATTCCTCCAAAATCCTGTCGATTCCTTTGTGAGTCTGCTGCGTTCATCTCCAGGAGTTTGACATCTGTTTTCAGGAGTTCTTGGGCGATGAGGAAGGCTCCATAGGAAATCATTTTGAAACCATAAAAAAACTTATTTAGTTCGACTTGATAATTTTTCCACTTGAAAAGACTTGCTTTTTTCCTATAGTTTCCAAATTAGTTTTCCGCTGCTCCTTCTAGGAATTTTAAGTTACTTTTCAAAAACTTTCTTAATTCTTATGAATTTTTACTAATTTCTTATATGTGTCTACCCAAATGTTTCTCACTGAGGAACTCTTTCTATTTTTTTCATCAAGAACTGTCTCTTGAGAACTGTTTGCTTATTCTTCTGGAGCATTTGAGTTTTATCACTGTGAGTCTTGAGTTCTTAAAGTTTCTCCAAGAATTTGTTTTTGTTTTCGAAGATTTTCCATAGAAAGTTTTGAAAATTTTCGACCTTGTTTTCTAAAAATCATGTCCATGCACATGGTCTTATGAGTAACTTCAGAAGTGAATTCGTATGAATTCCATCAGAAATCCATGCACACCTTTTGATACTTTTGAAAAGCTTTTCATTGGTTTATCATTCCCTCGAAAAAGTGTAAGAGGAGTGTATTCGAAAGAAATGCAACACTTTGTTTTGTAAATAAATTTTGAATGCAAGAATGGATATTAATGAAGATTTCAGTAAAGCTACCTGGTAATGTAATGTCTACGTGTAAAAAAAAATTGGAGACTCAGATGTTTCAGGTTAGTCTGACAGTACGATTCCACATCTTGTGTGTTTCGTAGCCCTGTTTTGTGGTTTTGTGGTAGCAATTTTGACGGTCGCCATGTTAAAAAACAAAGTTTTCCAAAGTCTGTTAATTTGTTTGCTCTCTCAATTTGTTGAATTTTAAAAATTCACCTGCCACCACTGGCTTGCTTCCATTGAGAAAATTTACCTGGTGGCACACACAGGTGTATCGTACGGCGATAATACACGGCCTTCACCATTTACGTAGCCGTTCGTCGCCATCGTCGTCGTCGTCACTCGATCGTGAATGAATCCACCGACTGAACCTACCTCGGTTCAGCTTCAGACCGTTGAAGTTGGTTCGATTGTATTGGTGCAAGCCACCCAACTCAACCCAACCCAAACCCAACTTAACTCAGAAAGTGTGTAGTGTAGTAGATTGGTGGGTGAGTCAGCTTCAGCCAGTCAGTCAGTTGTTTACAAATCGTCTTTCGTGGCGGATCGCCGTTGTGTGTCGTGTCGTATCAGTCGTTTTGTTCCTTGGTGGGCCCACGATTGGGTTGCGATTTTTTTCGTTCCGTTCCGCTTTTCGTCGCACCTTCTTCGTTGTCGATCCCTTCTCGCGCATTTCGGTGTGTTTTCGTTAGCGTGTACCTACTACTAGGTATATGCGTTGTGTGCAGTTTTTGTAGTAGCTACGTCGTCGAGGCCTTTTGGCTCCGTTGAATTTTTGTTAGAAAGTTTTGGGTGTGCTGCTGCTGCTGTTACTTCTACTTCGTGTTGCAGTCGTCGGTTGGTGTTTTCCTTTCTGATTGAATTAAGTTGAAGGATTTTCTCGAGCTCGAGCAGTGTTTACAACATCTCTCTCTCTGCCTGAGACACGAGGGGCGGTTGTTTGGATTGGAAATTGATCCTTGGGTATTATTTGGACGGATCAGCTGCGCGAAAGTGATCAGCGGGGGGTAAAATACTTTCCAAGTGAAGTGCTGTGGACTTTCAGTTGCTAGCCCAAAGGATTGATTCGCGAAGAAGAGAGTCGAGTGCCAAGTTCGGAATATATAATTGCGAAAATTTGCATAGCTGGCATTCCTGGAAGAACTTCAGAGGCTGCAGGCCTAGGTGTCAAAAGAAGAATAATGATCTCGGTGGTGGAATTCTTGCAATGATGAATTGTTTTCTGTGAGTCGACTAAGCCTAGGGTTCCCCAGAGTCAATCTCAACCGAGATTTCAGGGAAGAAAAAATATGGCGACGTCGATGTGTGTTGACCCAACTCCAGCCAGCCAACTAACCAGCCAGCTCGCGGGCCAATTTTAAGCCTATAGAGCTTTTCCAGAGTGCATTTGTGATATGTAATTATTGAAGCTGTTTTTTTTTCCTTCAATTCGCCGTGCCGTTTGCCATGGTCCGTTCAGTGAACAGTACATAGGTTTTTTTTTCTAACCTTGCGCCGCTACACCAAAGCTGCTGCACAAATTCTGCAATCTATCTGAAGCTAATGGAAAAAATCTACGAACATCTAACGCTCAACAACCTCTACGAGCCGTCTCTCTCTCTCACCCCAAAAGCTGCCGCGGAACTTAACGACTGACTGAGTAGTTCAACGATGGCGGCGCAGAGGGCGTATGGGACTTTTTTTCCATTTCCATGGCGAGCCATCGCGAATGAACCCGCCGAACGCGCGCTCTGGTATTTGTGCCAACCTCGCGTCACCCTTTCGAAATTGTGCATTAATGCTGTTGCTGCTGCAAGCCTCAGCTGAAACTACAAGCTACAATTTATCGGGGACTTAAGTCTCCGAAGCCAGTAGCTCCAGTAGAACGTACCCTAAGTCCAAAACCGAACTTCAATCAACTGTAGAAAGAAAAGGGGAAAAAACTAGGGGAAGACTGGACATGATCTTTCCAACCATTCCAACCCTCTCGGTTCGGTATCTGATTAGATGACCCACCCGCATCCAACAGTCTTTCGATATCGCAAAAATTAGGTTCATTCAAATGTCAATCACGATGACTTGAACGTGGACGACGAACGATAGACAAATGGCAAACCTACCTACTGTAACTTGCCAATAGAAGACGAATCGGGTTCCGGACAATGTTCGATCGATTCTAGTTTTTTTTTACGATACTGCTTTTGCATCCATTTCGGTCAAAGTTATGGTGGAAGATTTTTTTTAGGTGTAACACCAACTTTAAAGCTTCAAACACGTTGAAAAAAGAGGGTTTTCCCTAGGGCAACAATTTTGCTCCACTGTAGTTCATCACCTATATGGGAAAACTTGCATGCAACTTTTGGAAATTTTTTCTTGAATCTCGGGCCCCGATTCACCTCCTCCAAACTCAAGTGAAACCATTTATAGCAAGATTTTTTTTTTCTGACATGTAGTCTTTCAATAAACCAACTTACCAATAAGATAAAACTATCTCAACAAAAGCCTTTCCAATCTGTGCTTGTTGAGCCATTCCGTCTTATTCACCGGAGTTGGAACAATTTAAACTCATTCCTCCAGCTGCTCTGTCCAGCACTGCGTCTTATTCACCGGAGCCGGAAAATTTTCCTGATATTTCTCCAGGCGAGTTTCCGTCTTATTCATCGGAGCTGGAACAAAATTTGAATCAACTTAGATACTTTATTTTAACAGTGTTTCTGTAGCCACTTCTTTTTACAAACAGAAGCCAACAATGCGTTTTAAAATATTACCCTGCTCACCCTTTCTTAATTACCAGAGCTAGCGAAATTTTTGAACATGTCTCCAGACACTCCGTCTTATTTACCGGAGTAAAAATAAGCTTTAAACATTGCCCTGGGCAATCCGTCTAACTCACTGGATAATACATACATACTTCAAGCCATTCCGTAATATTTACTAAGCGAGTTTTATTTATTAGAGCCGGAATTCCCTAAATATTTTTCAACAGAACACAGTCTTAATAAGGAGAACTTCCTTATTCTCCTTGTCATCAACTGTGACATTGTCGTGACCTGAGAAATAAACGAGAATCCTTTTACCTTGTCAATAAAAAACGTTGGCAAAGTCAAATAAACCATTTGTTACAAGTAAAATATTGATATTTTCTAGAAATATCAGCCCAAGATTGAAGAAAACCAAATACGAACGCTCAAATTTCCACCATATACCGTTTCTCATTGTTACCGGAATCTAAATATGCTTTAAAAAATTTAAAAAATAATAAAAAAATAAATAAAATAAATGTGTTTAAATTTGTTCCCAGATTGAAATTCGATCTAGAAAATCAGGCTTCAAACAATGTCAATCAAAAATTAAAATTCATTTCGAATCCTATATTTTTAATAAGGTTCAAATTCACAAACATAATTTTACCAACAAAAATGTCGAACTCAGAGTATAAAGGCAGATGTGAAAAGAGTGTCCTACACGAGATTTCTCAACCGGGAATTCCCGTGAATAAAAAAAATTGAGAATTCCCGAATCCCGGGAAACGCTTCAAAATCCCGGGAATGCCCAAAGCTAATAAAAAGTGGTAAATTACTAAAAATATTCACGATCTAAATTTTAGAAATGGATTAGATTGAGCAAGGAAAATTATAGTTCTACCTTAATATATGGCTTAGACTTAAAGATTTCTTTCTAGAAAAACTGGTTAATACATTGAATTTGATAAAAACTTAGTGTTAAACGACAAAAAAATACAAAGCCAAACAATTCCAATAAAGAAACTCTACGAATCTGAATATTATTTTTTGCAACATTCATCATTAAGAACTTTCGTCTCGCAAACTGTTCACAGTAGCAAAATCATCGGCAAAAAAATGACATATTTTTAAACAAAAGAATAGTTATCTGAAAATTTACGAGATTTGATGAATAACCTGAAATCAGCTAACCAACGTCTATCGGAAGTGGAAAATCTTTCCCAATTATTTCAAATTTTTGCAGCAAGAATCAGTCGAGTTGGTTGGTTTAAGTACTTAGTATTTGTGTCTTGGTTTTAATAATTCGTTGTTGAATTTTTAAGGTATTAAAATGTTTAAATATTTTACAACTCTACTAACTAAAATAAAAAAAAATCATATAGAACAGGTTTCGTGTTCGGTAGAGTGTTAAAATCTTTATTTTCCATTTTTCCCGTGATCCCGAGAATTTTAGGGAAAAGGATCGTCAGATTTCCCGATTTCCGGGAACGCTAAAATGGCCAGGAAATGAACACTCTATGTGATAGCAACACAATCAAAATGTTCATTGATTTTAAAGCTAGTAAAGATTTAAAAACTAAAAAAAAGGTTATTTATGAATTTTAGAAGATTGCTACTTGTTGAATTTTATATTTGGTCCTTCGAGCCGGATTCTGTAACCTTCTTTGCAAATTCTTGGACTTTAGAGCTGTTTCTTTAATCCGAATCCGGAAGCCATTTTAGATCAACTTCGGCTGTTGGGACTTTGGAATAGTTTGGTATCATTTTCAGGACCGGAATCCTAAAAATGGATGACGATTAACACCTGGCAACACTGAATACATACCCCATTCGATTTTGGCAACACGCCCGAACATTTGTGTTGCCAAAATCGAACGGTCAACTTTTTTTTTTAATTTTGCATTTTTCTCGTTTTATTTATCTATTTTTGTTGTCATACTTGCTATTTTTGCCATTCTCTAGAATTTGTCAGTTATTTATTTTCATTTTTAGTCTATTGTTTGTGCGTATTTCTAATGTTTGTCCAAATTATATTGGTCTTATTATAGCGAAATTTATAAGGTAATGTCGCTTCAAAAAATTGGATGTTGCCAAAATCGAATGTTGCGAAAACCGAACGGAGTCTGTATTTGAATTTTGTTCATAAATTATGGAACTGTCCAATAGATTGAATTGGTTTCCAAAAAATCATTTGAGAAACTCCTTTACAAAAATACAGATTTGTTTGAAATAAACATATTGAAGACTTCTTGAACTATTATACATTTTTGGACGAACTTTTAATTGAAGCGAGTAATCTGTTATTGAGGCAGACGATGGAAGTGATCTCTAACAGAAGTCCAAAAATCTATTTGAAAGAACTTCTCCTGAGTTTAAAGAAGTTCTCCTGAGTTTAACACAAGGAAAATAAATGTAATGTTTGTAAAAAAACAAACTATCAAAAATGAAATATTTTGGTTATCCTTTGAAAAAGGCCAAGATCAAAGACCGAAACGTAGGGCAATTTGTAAAACTCTGTAATTTGCTTCCAAAAAACTGTAATGCCAATCAAAAACCAAAGAACCAAAAAATATCAATCGTTAAAAAAAAAATTTCTTTAAAAAATAGTGATTTGTTTCGAAAATACATTTTGGAAGCTCCCTAAAGATTTTAAATCTTTTGGACGAATTATTAAATTGAGACGAGAAATCTTTGTCAAGGCATATAATGGAAGTGATCGTTAAAAGACATCCAAATATCCTTCTGAAAGAACTTCTTTTGTCTTTTGAGTTTTGTGCTATTTGAGTTTTCCAAAATTTAGAATTTTGGCTTTTCGACAACACTTCTGAAGCGCACTGTGGTCCTTTGAGCCGGATTCAAGAGCCCGTTAGTTCGATTGAATGCTTTAAAATGTTGTTCTATTTTAGGTTGCATTCAATGTTTTTTTTTGTGGCCTTCAAGAATTTTTGCAACTATTTGTAGGAAGGATTGTACGGAAAATATTTTTTCTTATTTAAATACTGCTGATTTTTAACTCTCAATTTGTAAGTAAATTTTCTGTACAAGTTGGAAGTTTATGATTTTTTTTTTTTAAATTTTCGGTTTGATTAAGTTTTATATTAACGAAACCTCATCTACGAAAATTTTCAAAAAAAAAAGACTTTGTCACTAAAACTCCTAGCGCACGCTGGAAACTTACTCAAATGAGCTCGAATATGGCCAGACTACTTGAAAAGGAATGATGATCAAACCCTGTAAGTGGCTGTAAGTGATCAGAGAAAACAGGCGAAAAGTGAACTAGTCTAATGTATATCGATAATCCACCATGGGTGTACGGATTCACCGCAGTTTCGTCAACGCATGCCCTGAATGACATTCTTCAGATTAATAAGTTCGGGAAGATTGCAAAGCTACCAACCAACTGTTGAAAATTCAACCTGATCTCCCAGGTTTTCATTTTCACAGAACAGACCTTAACATATGGGCATCCTAATTTGGGTCCTTCGAACCGGATTCAAAAGCCAAAAATGTGAGAGTACACAAATTTAACGTTTTAGAAGTTCAAGGTACTTGATAAATTTAGTATTTTTTGGGAAATGTGAACTGTTGAACTCTAAATTTGGTCCTTCGAGCCGGATTCAAGGACCATCTTAAACCCGCTTTTACCAATTAAAGGAAAGTAAAAATGTGGCATTTTTTTTTGGAAAACTCTGCTACAATGAGCAAGATCACCGAATCGGGTGTGCAATCAATCGATGATGAACACTATCTACTATTACATGCCTCAACGTACACACGTAATCGAAGCGTTACAAACATCATCTCTCGAATGTTGAGACGTCATCGAAATTTGCGAGGTTTTGTTTGCGCTAGCGCTAGCACCTTATGTCAGACAATCAGCGGCGCTCGCAATCGCAAGAAGTGAAAGATGGCTGGACGACCAAGTGCGCGCGCTCGCTCGCGAAAGTTATCGAGATTTTTTACAGAGGTGAGATAAAAAAAGAAGCCGAGGTAGATGTAATGTTTTTTTTTGCGGTGCTGCACTAATAACGGTTACATCTCTCCCCGAATTCGATGATGGTGGATTTCGATTGAATTGTTCACGCATTGTTTCATCTCTTCCCGACAACAGACCACCCATCAGGTGAATTAAGCAGAAATGGCCGCATCTCACTTAATGTGTTCATTTATACCCTAACAGGGTTAGCTTGGAGGTGTTTTTTAGAGGCGTGAATTTTTCCCGCTGTTTTCTGATACGCGAGGGAGCGCATCTTCACTTAATTAGACGGTAGGCAGCCTCTAGAGAGGTGTTGCCTAATGAACCCAAAATGGGAAAAGGGGGAGTAGGAATTTCGGTAAAACCGGAAATCATGCCGCTTTAGGGTTCTCATGCTTTCGAATTGCAACTGTGCTCCGGTCGGTGCAGTGCCGCAATCCAAAAACCGTTTGATGGCCTTTTGCTTTTGTTTTTTTTCCTGTCGTCTCTCTACTTCAGCTGTAAATCGAAAACGATAGCCTCACAAAGTGCGGCGACAATGTCCGAAAAAGTAGTTATGAATGAGCTTTCCCCGCCCGGCTTTCAGCTCCGAGTATGGCAGCTGAAATAAAGTTTGCCCCTTTATTGTCCCATTTTTGTGTGCGATTTGAATAGACCTCGGCGCGAAGTTGTTGACCCGGCTTTGCGAAGCAATATGGCAGTTTGAAAAGTGTTTTTTTTACCATTATAGGATTCGAGGCGATGAGTAGGTAGTTTCACTTTTATTAGAATCGTTGAACCCGAAAAAACAACTTATAGTTGCCGAAAGGCGCATTGCATCACTCAAAGTTAAAAGAGACTAAAAAGACAATTAAAGTTCATATGGTCGCTTGAGCTGTTAATGTGGTTTTTCACATTGGGAATCGTTTTGTCTTTAGGTGAACCATGAGTAAATTTTCAGGTTCTACTTATAAGGCACCAATTTAGAACTTTCTAATGCCTTTTATGTGAAATTTTTGGTTTCGTGCGATTTTTCTCAGGATGATTTTTGACAATATGATATGCACGTTAATCTTAATACTTCCAAATGAACGATAAATCCGATAGCCTGGTCCCCTGAAACAGAGTTTTCTGACGACGGCACCTTTTTATGCTCATTAGTTCTCCCATTGACTTACTAAAAATTTACGATCATCATCTCGAAGGGGAAACCTCGCGACGACTTCGCCGGTGGTCCCGAACGAATAGGCTGACAAATGAACTTCCGTGGCAGCTAAATTTTTAAACTAATGATCCAGGCCGGGATAGATTTTTGGAGGTATTTTTTCAGAGGAAATCGGTTTAGATTGGTTTTCCTCCTTGAAGTTCCTTATGACAATAGAATTGAGAATCAGGTTAAATTTATGTAACCTAGCAGATCTGCTTCCTCATGAACATACTAAATTGCACTAAGCATTGCTTTTTCTCATGAGATATGTTCATAAAACAGAAATACTTTCATGCAATTTTTTGCGTAAATTTAATATTTAGAATTTTTCAAAATTAGGAATTGAAATTCAACCAATCAATTACAAATTTCTTCAACGGATCTGATTGCAAACAAGAACTCGATATTTTCGTCTATTGTTTGTTGGGTTTTATAATAATAAGCCTGTGTAAGGTGGTTCTTGAATCCGGTTCGAAGGACCAGAATTCGTAGAATTTCGTTAAGAAATTTTACCAAATACACCGATTATTTTTCAAGTTTTAAAGTTTACTGTTATTAAAACCTTCAAAGGATAAGTTGAACTTGAATTCTTAATTTTCAAATAAAAAATTTCATGAATTTTTAACTTGGTTGTTACATCCCTGAAACTGTTGTTTCTAGTTAAACATTTCATCGCACGTGAATTTGATGAGATTTTTATCCAGAAATACTACAGTTTTGGCATAAAAGTATGTCCAAAAAAGGACATATTTTGACGAACACTTCTGCACTCTGCAAAGGATCGTATGGAAAACGTCCAAGTCCAATGATCAAATCTATTTTGATAAACTTATTTCTCAAACCCCTTTTTAGTTCCCACCTTGAAGTTTCAGTAGAAAAAAGGATCATTATCCGAATACGGCAGCAAGAGATATATTAAATTACCGAGACAGCCCACACCGCTGCTCTCAAATGTCCCAGCACTGATTTACACGCATGTTTTTTCGATTTTGACACTGCCGATCCCTGTCAATAATTGATGAAAGATAGAAAAAAAAAACACAAACAATCACACACTTCATGGAACACACGGCGATGGTTGTTGTGATAGTCTTTCTCTAACTAAGAAAAAAAGACGACGACCGGATCATATCGGTTTTCGCGGAAGCAAACGGTGAGATGCTGGGAATCCAAAACGGGTTTGTGCTTGCTTTGGATTTGCAGAGCGCTAGCAAACGGGGATCGCGTAACAGTCACAAGAAGCGAAAAATAGTAATGAGGAAGTTTGAACCGAAGAGAGTGGTGTTCGGTTGCGAAAAATCCAAACAAACTGCACTGGAGATAGACACAAAACAGACATAGATCGGCCGGTAAGATTTTTAGTTTAATAAAAAAAATGGCAGGCAAACCCAATGAAAACAATCACTTTGCTTGCACTGCGTGTCGCTTTTTCATGTTTTGTAATACCTACGACAACCAGCTCTCATTGTTGGTTGACAGGCGGGAAAAGCTGTAGGATTATATGTAACGCTAAAGCAAACATACTTATTCCAAACGACAGTGAGCAATTAAAAAAGAAAATAAAGTTAGTTGGCAACATTCGCGAGCATACAATCGCAACCAAGATATGGGACAATTATTTCTGTGCGAGTGGAAAATTAACATTTTTCCTCGAATAGTTTTCGACGAGTGCCACTGACAGCGTGAGGTTCGTCACTTGCAGCGTCCGTTGATGTCTCTATTTGATTACGTCGTCGTCGGGTTCTGTTTTGATTTTCAAACATGACGTAGTCGGCATGAGAATTCAACTGTAGTAGAAGGACTTATTTTGTTTTTTTTTTAAATAATAAAAATGATAGATGATCAAAATATTTCAGAAAAAGTTTTTGTCCTCGTTATGAATAGTAGTGGTACTAAGATGCGACCCTAAGGAACTTGAACCAATTTTGACAAATTTTATACTTTTCACTCATTTTCGATTCCGCCGAGAGAAGAAGAACGATACAATGATTAAAAATAAAGTGAAACGTTCTCATTTAAGTGATAAACAGAAGTGGTACTAAGCAACGACCCTAGGGAGCTTTGATTGATTCTTAATGTTTGGAATTTCAACCTATTTTCAAAATCAAAAACCAAAGTTCAAAACTAGGGATTGAAGGCCAAATGTAAACTGAACATTTTCCATCACATTAGCACTGGGTGCTTTTTGTTCAAAAAAGCTGAATTTATATTTCACCCAAGTAACCATAAGCACTAATGACCTGCCAAAATGCTATCCAAAAACAGCTTTAGAGCTTCTCTGCTCTCTCTAAGCTCTATGAGCCAGATTTGGCGAAATTAACTGCTTGCTTAGTGCTTATGGTTACTTGGGCAGCTTTTTGTGCATTGGGACGACCGCCTCAGTCAGTTCTATAAGCAAATAAAAACGGTTCAGAAATCCAGCAGGGTTCTTAATCGCTTGGCGCGCGGCACTCTCAATCAGAAATGCATCAAATTTGAAACTCATCAAATTTTTCTATTGGAAATCGTACCAAAAGCTCCCCAATGTGAAATCCCAAATTCTTCAAAACACGTTGGTTCGAGAAAGCTTAAAAAATTCTAACGCTGAATTGAGACATCTTCTTAATTAAAGTTTTCCTAATTTGTCAACTTGACTTGCCATTTTTTAAATATTAAAATTGATAAGGTTCAAGAATAACAGCGTTTCAATTTGGGATCCCAAATACATTTTTTTGAAATGAATTGGAAAGACCGTTGACCTAAGGACAGTTTGACAAAAAATATAAGAGATTCTAAATGCAGTGGATTGAGACAACCGCCACACAATTTGGATACCGGACCAAAATGACGCTTTTTCATTATTGTTGCGAATATTTGTAGTAAAGGTTTTTTTAGTAGCGAATTGTTACAACCACTCTATGTTTAGCTTTACGCGTTGACATAAATAGTGATGAATTGGGATGGCCGCTAAGTTTGGAACCATTGCACAATGGTGAAAAAAATGTGTATAAACCGCGAAGAAATTCAATATTTTCCGTCCTATATGAACTTAATCTATAAAAAATACTTAGCTTTAGTAAAAATGCCCGGAAAGCCAATTGGACATAGTTTCAGACACCGTACGAGCTTGCGAACGGAGATGTAGTCTCTTTTTAACCCCTGATTCCCCTATAGTATGTAGACAATCTAGAAGAACACTGATTTAGACTAAAAATTTTGAACAAAAATTTATCTATCTTGTGTGATTATTTCCCAGGAAACGAATGAAGACTGTTGGGGTCACTACACGCTTTGATAATTAGAGTTATGGCTGATTTTACCCTCGTTTCCCCTATATTTGTCAATTAATTATGAAAAAAGTAAGTTCGGACTTGAAAATTATGATCTAAATCAGGGCCAATTCTTGTTTTTTCCTAAGAATCGAATGAAGGCTATTTGAGCCACCGCATGCATTGAAGAATGGAATTATGGCTGTTTTACCCTCAATTTTCCTGCATTTTTAATATAGTTCAGAAAAAGTTTGATTGGACTGGAAGATTTTGGAGCAAATGAGACCTATCTAGTGTTTTTTTTTTCGAGAAATCGAATAAAGGCTATTTGAGCCACCACACGCTTTGAAAAAATGGAGTTATGGCTATTTTATCCCCCATTCCCCTAGATTTTTTAAATATTTCTGAAAAAACATGTTCGGATTTGAAAATTTTAAACTACATAAATGGGACTTATTTGGTGTGATTTATTCCGAGGAATCAAGTGAAGGCTGTTTGAGCCATCACACGCTACGTAAAATGGAGCTTCGGCTGGTTTTACCCTCGATTCCCCTATATTTTACAATTAATTATGGAAAAGTAAGTTCTGACTTGAAAATTTTTAAGCAAATAGAGACCTATCTTGTCCGATTTTTTTTCTGAAGAATTGAATGAGGGCTGTTTGATCCACTGCAGGCATTGAAAAATGGAGTTATGGCTGTTTTACCCTAAATTCCCCTACATTTTTAGTATAACTCAGAATGTTCGGACTTGAAATTTGAAACTAAATAGAACTTATTTAGTGTGATTTTTTCTGAGGAAGCGAATGAAGGTTATTTGCGCAACCGCAAGCTTTAAAAAATTGAGTTATGGCTGTTTTACCCTCGATTCCCCTACATTTTTCAATTAACTAAAAAAACGCATGTTCAGACCTCAAAATTTTAAAGCAAATGAGACCTATCTTGTGTGGTTTTTTTCCGAGAAATGAAATGAAGAGGGTTTTAGCCACCACACGCTTCGAAAGTCGGAGTTAAGGCTGATTTTATCCTTGATTCCCCTATATTTTTCAATAAGTCATGAAAAAAGTGAGTTCGGGCTGAAAATAATTGAATCAAATTATGGCTGTTTTATCCTCAATTCCTCTACATTTTTAATAAAGAGTAGAAAAAGCATATTCAGACTTGTAAATTTTGAACCATTTAGGACTTATCTAGTGTGATTTTTTTTGAGTAACCGAATGAAGGTTATTTGAGTCACGGAATGCATCAAAAAATGTAGTTATGGCTGATTTTACCCTCAGTTCCCCTACTTTTTTCAATTAATTCAAAAAAACGAATGATCGGACTTGAAATTTTTGAACCAAATGAGTCTTTTCTTGTGTGTGTTTTTGTTTCCTAGAAATCGAATGAAAGATATATGAGCCACCGTACGCATTGAAGAATGGAGCTATGGCGGTTTTTGCCCTAAATTTCCCTACATTTTTCAAATAGTGAGGCCATAACTACATTTTCCGATGCTTGCGATTCGATTCCTCGAGAAAAAATTCACACAAGATAGTTCTCATTGGTTCCAAAATTTTCCTGTGCGAACAAGCTTTTTTCATAATTAATTGAAAAATTATAGCGGAATGGAGGGTAAAATCAGCCATAAATCTAGTTTCCGATGCGTGCTGTGGCTGGAATAGCCTTCATCTTATTTCTCGGAAAAAAATCACACAAGGTAAGTCTCATTTGGAGCAAAATTGTTAAGTCCGAACATTTTTCTTCTGAATTAATTAAAAAATGTAGGGGAAATGAGGGGAAAAACAGCTATAGCTCCATAGCTTCCAAAAGCGTGCGGTGGCTCAAAAAGTCTTTATTCGATTCCTCAGAAAAAAATCATATTAGATAAGTCTCATTTGCTCAAAAAATTTCAAGTCTGAACAACTATATTGAAAATGCAGGGAAAACAGCAATAATTCCATTTTCTGATGCGTGCGGTGGCTTCTAAAGCCTTTATTCGATTTCTCGAAAAAAAATCACCTAAGCGAGGGTTCAAAATTTTCGATTTCGAACTTACTGTTTTTATAATAAATTGAAAAAAAGATATAGGGGAAACGAGGGTAAAATCAGCCATAGCTTCATTTTACGAAGCTTGTGGTGGCTCAAACAGCCTTCATTCGATTCCTTGGGAAAAATGACACAAGTTGATCTGTTTTTTGGTTCAAAATTATCAAATCCAACCCAATTCTTTTTCTGTTGTTCACAAAAAACGGAAATTAGGGGTTTAAAAAGCACTATATCTCCGTTCGTAAGCTTTTGCGGCGTCTAAAACTATGTCCGTTTCTTTTACGGCCGTCTTACGATAATATCGATAATATCGTACGACGGCCGTAAAGGAAACACGCGGCAAAACAACGTGGTTTTTCTCTGAGGATGGCTGAAATTCAGTAAGCCGAAACGTAAAAAACAGAAGTTTTATTTTTTGTCATAAATTACCGAAAACTATCTATTAAAGAAGACGACAAGAAAGTGCGATGATCAAAACCAAACAAAAAAAAACTTATAGAAAGTATAATTTCTTAGCTGTTTAAACACTTTTTTCCCCATTGTGCATTGGGTCGGGTTGGGATGAAAAAAAAGCCAAACCAAACCAAAAAACACATTGAAATCAAAATGGAGTTGTTCATTCCGAAGAATTATCAAATATATTGTGGATCGAGACTTCCAGAAGCATCGTAGCGTCGGATTGAGACAACCTCTCCAACATTCTCCACTTTTTTTTTTAATTCGCATAGAGAATCGTTACGTTAATGAGGAGAAAAACAAAAATTTCAAATTGAGATCCAAAATGCTAATGAGTTGGGACGACTGTTCAGAAAAGGCCGAGACAGCGAATTGGGACAACCGCCTAAAGTTTTTGGATAATGGTTATCGAATTATCAAATACTTTGTGGATCGAGACTTCCAGAAGAATCCTGACGTTGGATTGAGACAACCTTTTCAACATTCTCCACCTTTTTTTCAAAATTCTCATAGAGAATCGTTACGCTGATGAGGAGAAGAAAAAAAAATGCTTCAAATTGTGACCCAAAATGCTTATGCATTGGGAGGACCGTTCAGAAAAAGCTGTGGCAGCGAATTGGGACAACCGCCTAAAGTTTTTGGATAATGGTTTAAAACAATGAGGGGTTTTTGTCAATAAAATCGGCTTAGAAAAGACTTTGTTTAAGTAAAATGTTGAAGCAGGGAAGCTCAAACTTTTAAGCACAACTGATGTTTATTTTTCTGTTTGTTTTAACCAAAAAATATTGTAACAAGTACAATTAATCTGTTCACTGTTCGACGTTCCAGCCTCCACATTTTGAGGTTGAGGAAACAAACAATGTTAGCTAAAATGCAATCAGCTGTGCTCGGCAGTAGGTTTAATTTCGCCTTGGTTAAATGATGTTTGTTGCATCGATTAAACAACCACCTCGATTGAGCTCTACGTGCCGAAAGCTGAAAGAATGCATTCGGAATGTATAGCTAGTGGAGAAAAGTAAGGAAAAAAACGCGAGAAAAAACCTTTGCAAGATTAACATTACGCCAACAATCAGCTTGCTTTCATCTCCAGGGCCTCGGTTGGAATGGTTCGATGCGAGAAGCAAAGATGTTGCTGCATCAATATGCACCTTAATGGGCGGTGTTTAAAATTAAACCATCTCATGTACATTGTGCGTAGGATGATGGGTTGGAGCATGCGGAATCTTTGCAAAACAATATTCATTTGATTAAAATTTTCATCTGCCTTTCCTCTGCATTTGGTATGGGGTGGCGTGCTCTTGAACGATTCGCAGTACTAAACACGACGAAAAATTCCATCATTTTTCACCTTTCAACATCGACGGCAGCAGAATCTTGCACACCTCGTCTTGTCTTGCCTTGTCAAGCTCTCTTAGGAAGGAAAACAGAAAACGGAGCGTTGTTACATTTTTCCGGACCGATTGTTCTGAATTGAGATTAGCACATTCAATGGCCTGGGCGGCCTCTTCATTCATTCGATCGAGAGCAAGTATGTGCGTCCCTCGATTACGGTTCGGAATTAATTCACGCCTCCCATCCACAACACGATGGGTGCGGAATTGCTGGGCCCAGACGAATTTCCATTGCAGATTAGCTCCGTTCCTGTCCCGAGTTGTTCTGATAAATGCAAATCAAGGTAATTGGTTTTTTGTTGCGTTTCTTAGAAACCGTAACTTGAAAATGTTTACCTACACACTGGATAACGAGTTGCATTATTTTTGCTTTTGTCTTTTTTTTCAGATTCTGACGTTTCGTTAACGGTTTGAACTTCTCCAGGGACTTAAAAGACTTCAATATTGATTTCGGATTACAATTCCACATTCCAAAGCGTCAGTTTAAGATTGGTTAATCTAGAATCGCTGATACCTATCTTGGTGAATGATTCTCTTTGGGAATGGTGACAAACTTTGATGAATTCCATTCTTGTGAGTTTTAACCTTATTTTGTTCTGAAAGACTTCAACGGATAAGCAAAAGTTAGGCGACGAACCTGTTTTTTGAGACGTTGAAACAAATTCTCTTGGCTGGTTTTTTTATCACAAAAATAATGCTGTGAGTTCATAACTTATTTTGAAATTTTTGGTAAACCAATCAACTGTTGGCTACGCAACCGATGAGGTTAATTAGGCAGGAATTTGACTTATTACGGTGCAGTCTTATTACGCGTGCCGGTATGAACTCGTCGTAACACTTCACTCTGAAATGTGGTGCATAAAGCTCTAGCGAGATTTTCCCATGTTTATTGCCTTCTCTCTGTTTCTGTCTCGGTGCTTTATTTGGTTTATGATTCGACACAGATCCGTGTATGTATGTATGTACACCGCCGCACGGTTTGCATAAAACAGCTGTTCCTCCTCTCTTCGTCATGTTGTCGTCGCTCCCACATTCTGTGGCGGCACATTTGCCGCGGGTCGATCGCGAAAATTGGATTGTCTCGTAACCAATTCCTTTCAATTCGTCATACAGACATACCCGCGAATTTGACTTACTAACCCTCTTACGGTTCAAGTTGGTCAGATTAATCGAATGACGGTGGACCGGTTGTTTAGCTGGACTAACGCCAATCGTCAATCAACAAATATTCGACCATCATGTGTCTGTGTCATGGAGGAATTTTCGCCGCTAATTTTGCGGGAACGCACACCGATTGGTGATTATTTCTTGGGAAATTGCGTTGCGTAAGAAAATCGACAGCCGGCGGGGCCTTTTGATCTGTTGCCGAATTAATCTCGCAACTTTATGAGAACTTTTTTTTTTGATAGAATATTCCTGTTGAAATAAAAAAAAAAGGTTACAAAAGGTCAATCTAAGTTAGAATGTGAATTCAGACCTCAAAATTATGAAAATTTTAAAACTGAATTTACCTTTGTTTGAGCACTGTACTGCGTTCCTTAAGGGCGTTATTTGGGACCTCTTCTACTCTATTATAAATTTAAATTTAATTTTAAATTTTAATAAAAAACCTATAATTTTCAGTTGTCTTCAAAGAATACATGCATACTAGGGTGGCAGCACATTTGTCATGTTGAATTTCGCAAACCGACCATCCGAATTTTGTAGATTGGCCCAAAAAACTGACATGTGCAAAATTTCAGCTCAATCGAACTTGATTAAGTGGTGCCTTAACGTGTTTAAAGTTTCGGTTTTTTACCCTCAAAAATCATCAAAAAACTTCAAAATGGATTAATTCTTGATTTAAACATTATTTGCTTATGGCAATCTGACAGTGTTGCTAGATTAAGGTTGTCATTATTTTTTGAGCTCGTATCCGGGTCGGACAAATCCGGGCAATTTTAAATAAAAACCTGGCAAAATCCGGGCATTTGATTCCGAGATTGACAATCAAAAATCCGGGCGATATGCGGGCAAGTTTTGTCAAAACCCAGTAATTACTTAACAGAAATCAAGAGAAAAAAACTTTTTTTTTTTTCATCAAAATTTATCGACCGATTTTTAAATGTACGATACAATTTGTTGAGGACTAAGCTTACTGAGCTTAGTTTGGGATCACAACTTCAAAATGCGTTTTCTGGCTTTCTTGATCGTTTGTCGGGAAGCCTTTAGAAGCGTTTTTTTTTTAATTTTGAACTTAATTTGGGATCACAGCTTTGAAATACGTTTTTTGGCCTTCAGCAGCGTTTTTTCGGGATTCTGAGCTTAATATGGAAACACAACTTTAAAATGCGTTTTCTGGCCTTCAGAAGCGTGTTTTCGAGATTCTAAGCTTAATTTGGGATCACAACTATGAAATGCGTTTTCAGGCCTTTGGAAGTGTTTTTTGGGATTCTACGCTCAATTTGGAATCATAACTTTGAAATGTGTTTTCTGCCCTTTAGAAACGTTTTTTTCGACATTCTAAGTTTAATTTGGGATAAGCTTAATTTAGAATCACAACTTTATAATGCGCTTTCTGGCCTTCAGAAGCATTTTTTCTGGATCCTTAGCTGAATTTGGGATCACAACTTGAAAATACGTTTTCTGGCTTTCAGAAGCGTTTTTTCGAGATTAGTTTAGGATCACAACTTTGAAATGGGTTTTCTGGTCTTTAACAGCGTTTTTACGAGATTCTAAGCTTAATATGGGATCTCATCTTTAAAATGCGTTTTCTGATCTTCTGGAGCTTTTTTTTCGGGATTCTGAGCTTAATTTGGGATCACAACTTTAAAATGCGTTTTCTGGCCTTTAGAAGCATTTTTTTTCGGAATTCTAAGCTTAATTTGAAATAACAAGTTCAAAATGTGTTTTCTGGTTTTTATAAGCGTTTTTCCAGGATTCCAAGCTTAATTTGGGATCACAACTTTGAAATTCGTTTTCTGTCCTTTAGAAGCGTGTTTTCGGGATTATGAGCTTAATTTGGGATCCCAACTTTAAAATGCGTCTTCTGGCCTTCTGAAGCGTATTTTCGGAATTCTGAGCTTAATTTGTATTAAATATCCGGGCAAACCCGAATAAAACCGGACAATCTGGCAATCTTATACTAGATCTCTACCGCTTTACAGTTTTCGGCAAAGTTGTAATCAGAAAATTTTCCAGTAATTTTCACATATTAGAATGCTAATCGCATCGCATGGAATGTAAATATTAAGAAGATCTTAAAAAGTGACATTCTCCGGACAACTTCTCGCATTTTTCGATACAAAACTTTCAATCACAATCTTGGAGCCACAATCTCATTTAAAAAATCTTCAAAAATTATTTTGACAAAAAAAAATTATAGAAACAAAAAAATTGATTTAAAAAGTTACAAATCGAAAAAAACAATAATGACAAAAATGACAGAAAAATTATAAAAAATAACAAAGAGAAAGAAAAAAATTGACAACAATTATTAAAAATTAATATTAATCACAAAAACCATATAAATGTCAAAATTTTCAATTTCCAAACTTGACAAAAATCACTTTAAAGTAAAAATTATATTTTGTTATTTTTTTTTATTCATTTCTATAATTTTGTCTTTTTTTAATTTAGTTTTTTTTTATTTCAAAACTGTAGGAATTTGTCACTAAAATTTATTTTTTCAAATCGGCAAAGTTGTAACCAGAAAATTTTCCAGTTATCTTCACATATTAGAATGCGTTTCGCATCGCATGGAATGTAAGTATTAAGAAAATCCTGAAAAGTGACATTCTCCGAAAAACTTCTCGCTTTTTTCGATACAAAACTTCAAATCAAAACCCGGGTGCCATAATTCCGTTTAAGAAATCTACGTAAATTCACACGATTATTTGAGCAAAAACATGAAAAAAGTAACAAATCGATGAAAATCACAATAATGACCATGACAAAAAAATTATCAAAATTACAAAAAAAAAAAAACAAAATTGACAAAAATAATTTAAAATTAATATAAATCACAAAAATCATTCAATTGTCAAAATGTTCAATTGTCAAACTTAAAAAAAAATCACTTAACAATTAAAATTATATTTTTGTCATATTTTTCATTTCTCATTCATTTAGCTATTTTTTTTTATTCATTTTAATCATTTTTTGTTTTTTTAAATTTAGTTATTTTTATTCCAAAATTGTAGGAATTTGTCACTAAAATTTATTTTTTCTAATCGGTAAAGTTGAAACCAGAAAATTTTTCAGTAATCTTAACATTTTAGAATGCGTTTCGCATCGCATGGAATGTAAATGTAATGGAAATCCTAAAAAGTGACATTCTCCGAACAACTTCATGCATTTTTCAATACAAAACTTCAAATCAAAACCCGGCTGCCACAATCTCATTTAAAAAATCTGCAAAAAATTGACACGATTACTTTGACCAAAAAAATTAAAAGAAACAAAAAAAATCATGAAAAGTTAGAAATCCAAAATATTACAGTAATGACAAAAGTTACTGAAGAATTATCAAAATTACAAAGAAGACAAAATTGACAACAATAATTAAAAATTGATGTAAATCACAAAAATCATATAAATGTCAAAATTTTCAATTGCCAAACTTTACAAAAATCACTTAACAATAAAAATAAGATTTTTGTCATAATTATCATTTCTTTTTCATCTTGCTATGTATTCTTTGTATTCATTTTTGTCATTTTTGTTATTTTTGTTAAAAAATTGTAGTAATTTGTCACTACAATTTATTTTTTCCAATAGGCAAAGTTGTAACCAGAATTTTTTACAGTAACTTCACATATATGGAAGAATGCGTTTCGCATCGTATGTAATGTAAATATTAAGAAAATTCTGAAAAGTGTCATTCTCGGAACAACTTCTAGCATTTTTCGATACAAAACATCAAATCAAAACCCGGTTGCCATAATCTCATTCAGAAAATCTGCAAAAATGCACACAAATATTTTGACGAAAAAATAAAATAAAAAGAAACAAAAAAAAATGATAAAAAGTTACAAATCCAAAAAAAATCTCAATAATGACAAAAATGACAGAAAAATTATCAAAATAACAAAAAAAAAAAAAAAGACAAAATTGACAACAATAATTAAAAATTAATATTAATCACAAAAAATCATATAAATGTCAAAATTTTCAATTGCTAAGCTTGACAAAAATCACTGAACTAATAAAATAATTTTTTTTTCATGTTTTTCGTTTCTTTTTTATCTTGCTATTTTTTTATTCATTTCTATCATTTTCGCATGTAAATATTATGAAAATCCTTAAAAGTGACATTTTCTGAACAACTTCTCGCATTCTTCAATACAAAACTTCAAATCAAAACCCAGTTGCCATAATCTCATTTAAAAAATCTGCAAAAATTTTCACGATTATTTTAACCATAAAATAAATTAAAAACAAAAAAAAAATTAAAAAAAGTTACAAATCCAAAAAAAAACGCAATAATGACAAAAATGACAGAAAAATTATCAAAATAACAAAAACATACCAAATTGACAACAATAATATAAAATTAATATAAATCACAAAAATCATACAAATGTCAAAATTTGCAATAGCCAAACTTGACAAAATCACTTAACAACAGAAATTATTAAATATTATGAAAATCCTAAAAAGTGACATTCTCCGAATAACTTCTCGCATTTTTCAATACGAAACATCAAATAGAAGCCCGGTTGCTCTAATCCCATTTAAAAAATCTGCAAAAATTTTCACGATTATTTTAACCAAAAAATAAAATAAAAAAAAACAAAAAAAAAAATGAAAAAAAGTTACAGGTCGAAAAAAATCACTAATAATTACAAAAATGACAGAAAAATTATCAAAATTACAAAAAATGACTTAATTGACAACTCACTGACTAAATCAGAAAAATTATACAAATGTAAAAAATTTCAATTACCAAACTTGACAAAACAATCATAATTAAATTTTTGTCATATTTTTCATCTTGTTATTTTTTTTATTAGTTTCTGTCATTTTCGTCTATTTTTAAATTTAGTTATTTATTTGCCGAAATAGTTACTAAAAAATTTTTTCCAATATTTTACGTTTTTAAATTATATTGTTCGTGTACCAAATTTGACGAACATTTCTTGAAAGCTCTTTGAATTTCATTATATTTAATATTCGTTATTTGTAACCCCCCTCTCTTTCTTTTTTGTTTTTTTTTTTCAAGGTTCTCTTAATCTTTTCCATTTGTTTTTTTGATTAATTCTTCTCGGTTCCCTCTTATGTAAATGTGGAACGTAATCAACGGCAGCCTTATATCATTTGTTTATGTTCATAAATTGGGACATTTCCATTCACTACTTCCTTCTCGATGTTCGATGTCTTATGTCTTCCGTTCAGAAGTGAACGAAAATCAGCGAATTCAAAATAAATAGAAAAAAAACTAAAGAAACCACTCAAAAAGCGCTCAAGCCCGTCACAGGTTCGGTCTATTTTTAATTCTTCGTTTCTGTGTTTTTTTTTGTTTTTGAAACCAAACTGCCGGCATCGTCCGGCAGCAATTAATTCGTGCTTTCGGAGGTCATCTTCTGAAATTAACCGAAAAAAAAGCAAAACGAAAATACCCCTCGTTCGCACTATCGCATTTCCTACGGGGCCCCTCAGGGGGCTTAACAAAAGGCTCATCAAAACGCATTTACGAGTTTTTTTTTGTCTTTCTCGGTTGTTTTAAATATTTTCAACTGACCGGCATAATCATCAGCGACGAACATCAACGTTGTTGCTGATGAGCTACGAGCGAAAAGTAACAGTAGATTTTCGTTATCGAATCATCCCCCCTTTCCTGGTTTCTTACTCACTGACTGACTGGATTGGACTGATGTGGTTAAAGAAAAATTTACAATCTCGGAGGAAGTTGAAACAAAAAGGCACAACCGATTAAACCGAAAAATGACAAGCGAACTCGCGGAAAGTTGCTCCCATTTTCCCGCAAAGTTTAATGTTCGGTTTTTATTTCCGTTTTCCAGAGCGCGGTTGAGTTTTTAATTTCAGTGGATTGTTGTCCGAACAAAATGCGCGCTACATTCGAATGTTTTTTTTTTCTTTTTTTTGTCAAATTATTTGCAATTAGTTAGTGCTTTCCGAGACTCCCCTCTATCTTCTGGTTGGACTTTTCTAGGGAAAAAATCTGCTTAACAACCAACAGGGAGCACCCCTTAAGTTGTCATTGAAGACAACTAACTAGAAGTTATACGCTCTTTGCTTTAATGAAGTAATTTGCGGAAAACTATCATTCTAGGCCAGGCGGGTGGCTGAAATTTTTTGGCTTTATGTTATTCTCAAATTTTTGTAATTCAATTTAATTAAAATTCATCCTGAACAGAAAAGAAATGGTTGATTTTTTTTTCAAAACCTTAATTTAAAATTTCCATTTCTACAACGTTTCGAATTTCTAAATAGAATAATTTTCAAGGGTTTGGAACGAAACAAACTTCAAACCACGTGGACATATTTTTCACTCAATATTGACTCTTGAATTTTTTCAACACGGGCTTCACCTGAATCAAAATCTATCAACCGGAAAAAGGTTGCACCTGTCGAAAAATACAAATACAACGGCAATCAAATACACAAAAAACAATCACTACCTGATACTTGCATCTGCTTTCGAACTCAGCGGAGTTGTGTATAAAAAGCAATCAAGCGAGAATTTTTCTCTTTTTATCCTCAATATTTCTCTAAATTGCCAATGCGATTAAAGAAGAGAAGAACCACAAGAAAAAAAAATGACCACTCCGAATGTAAATGATCGGATCGCTCCAAAACGAGACAGAATCGTAAATAAACACACTTTTTTTCCCGGCAATCGCCGCCGCTGCGAGAAAAACAGCCGACATTATTTGCATTTGGCAATTGCAATACGTTGTTAAATTAACGAAAAGAAATAAAAATGAAAGATTTCGTGTTGGGGTGGAATCGTTTTGATTTGGTTGATTGTCATTTGAGCAAAATTTTGGGGCAGTTCAAATTCGATTTTTCGCTCGCTTTCTTTGTGAACTCATTTGGCTTTAGCAGATTTGTCAACTTTTTAATTGTTGATTCTAAATGTTTTAGCTTTTAAGCAAACTTGTATGCAAGTTTCAAACTGTACCAATTAATAAAGAAATGACTCCATTTTAAGATACATTGAGGGTCAGTTTTTTAACTCAATCTTTATTAACGTTAAAAAACTGGCTTTGACTAATTTTTCATAGCATTTTTGCGTCACTGCTATTTAACCTCCAAATTGCCTTCTATGAAAGTTTGCATACAGTTTTCATTCAAGTGATGAACAGTAGTGGTACAAGGTATCTACCCTAGGGGCCCAGAACCGTTCTTCGGTTTTTTTTTTAAACTTTCAACTTAAAATATAATCGACAATTGCCTTTTATCTCTATTTATACCTAAATTTAGACGATTCAAGGTTTCAAAGTTTTCAATTTCGATTTTTTCAATGTTTGTTATTATTTTTTGTTTGTTTTTTCTTCTAAATTATCAAATTTTGTTTCCACAAATCATCATAAAGATATGCATCCGTAGAACCCAGGGCTGTCATCCCATAACTGAGAAACTCATCAAAATAACGTGCGCATTCCGGGTCCATTCCGACCTGTTTTGCCATAACAGTGTCACGTTGTCACTCGGTCAGCAAGCCGTCTCCGTTGAATGAAAAGTGGTGACCGAGCCGAATGGCCATATCGGTGTGCCTAGATCTTGTCGGCAAAACGCGCCGGTCGTCATCGTCGTCGCCAGTCACAATATCGCACTTGACACGAATCGACCAACAAAACGAGTTAAATCTCGTCAACGAGAATTCTTCTAATCACAAACCGAAACAGGTTTTGCACACACCTTTAAAATTATTAATGACGGACGGACGGTACCTGTTGTTGCTGTCATTAATTCCGAATGCACACAGAACACAATACTGGACGATCCCGGATTGGAATAATGGCAAAACAATAGCTCTGGAACCCCCCCCCCCCCCCCCCCACTTCGGACAAAAGACCGATCACATATTTTCGTCATCGGGACGAAGAAGAATTCTTTCGGATTCGGAGAACCAAAGAGAATAAAATTCTGATGACGATAAAGTCCCAAATTTGACACACTCGCTCGCCACACTTTGATTATTATTGTTTTGGTATGGTGTCAGTCAGACTTTGGCGTTGCAGTCCATAACTTTCGTGCGCCCGTTGAAATCATCTTGACTGGAATTGGAAACGATTGATCGAGGATCGGGAATTCTGAAGTGGTAGCTCATTAGAATAAATGAAGGTGCTCTGGCAGTTTTTTTCCTCTTCACTGTTTGTCGTGTCCCGGATTTGAAAGCCAGAACAGCACGTTTTGAGCTGTTAGGTTATGAATTTCTGGGGCAATTTAAACTTCAATGTTTTCCTTGTGACATTTGTTTGGAAAAATACTCAAGTCAACACACTTGGGATTGTTTTTTAACTTCAGCATCCTATTCCGGATTTCTGAAAATGATTTGCGAAGTATTCCACCACCGATTGAACCCTGCTAGGGAGTGGTTTGTTGATAAGGCTGTTAACAGTAAATTTACATATTTGTTAAGGTAAATTTACCTTGATCTTCGATAAAAATTACTGACCAATTTGACAAAAATAAACTAAAAACACAAAAATGACAAAACAAAAATTGTAAATGACCATAGTGATCGTAGTGACAAAAATGCTAACAAAATTACAAAGAAAAAAGGTTAAAAATAACAAAAGTTACAAAATTTATATGAATAGTCAAAATGACAAAAATGACATAATGACAATCTTGACAAAAAATAACTTCAATATTCAAAATTAAACAAGTGACAAAAAAAAAAAATTCAAAAATGACAAAAAAGGGAAGTTTTATCAAAGTTGACAAAGATAACAAAAGCTATATACTACAAGCAAACCAAGAAAACAATTTTATTTTCACGAAAAAATCCGGAGATCATGTTTATTGAAGACATTTGGAAGTTAACGGTAAATTTACATGTTTGTTTCGGTAGATTTACCTTGATGTGCGATGAAAATTACTGACACAATATACTAAAAATGAAAAAATGACAAGAAGGACAAAAATCACAGAAATTTTAAATTCGCTTAAACGACAAAAAATTACAAAAATTACCAAAATCCTTAAAATTGGTAAAATGACAAAAATCACCAAAATGGTTGACATAATAAACATGACAAAATGATGAAAATAACAAAAATGACGAAACTGACAAAAAAAGGAAGTTCTATCAAAATTGACGAAAATTATAAAAGCTTTGTTCAAAAACACAAATTAAAAATCATTAAAAATTTGAAGATAATGTTAAATGAAGAATCTGAAAGTTTACGGTAAATTTACATGTTTGTTTCAGGCCGCTTATCTAGTTTCAGGATCCTCGATGGAAATTACTGACAAAAATGACAAAAATGATAAAATTGACAAAATTGACAAAATTGACGAAATTGACGAAATTGACAAAATTGACAAAATTGACAAAAATGACAAAAATGACAAAAAATGGCAAAAATGACAAAAATGACAAGAATGACAAAAATGACAAAAATGACAAAAATGACAAAAATGACAAAAATGAAAAAAATGACAAAAATGACAAAAATGACAAAAATACAAAATTGACAAAAATGACTAAAATGACAAAAATAACGAAAATGACAAAAATGACAGAGATGACAAAAATGGCAAAGATGACAAAGATGACAAAAATGACAAAAAGCACAAAACTGATAAAAATGACAAAAATGACAAAAATTACAAAAATGACAAAAATGACTAAAATGACAAAAATGACAAAGATGACAAAAATGACAAAAATGACTAAAATGACTAAAATGACAAAAATGACAAAAATGACAAAAATGACAAAAATGACAAAAATGACAAAAATGACAAAAATGACAAAAATGACAAAAATGACAAAAATGACAAAAATGACAAAAATGTCAAAATGGACAAGAATGACAAAAATGACAAAAATGACAAAAATGACAAAAATGACAGAAATGACAAAAATGACAAAAATGTTAAAAATGTAAAAAATGACAAAAATGACAAAAATGACAAAAAAGAAAACATGACAAAAATGTCAAAAATGACAAAAATGACAAAAATGACAAAAATGACAAAAATGACAAAAATGACAAAAATGACAAAAATGACAAAAATGACAAAAATGACAAAAATGACAAAAATGACAAAAATGACAAAAATGACAAAAATGACAAAAATGACAAAAATGACAAAAATGACGAAAATGTCAAAAATGACAAAAATGACAAAAATGACAAAAATGACAAAAATTACACAAAAAATAAAAATGACAAAAATGACAAAAATGACAAAAATGACAAAAATGACAAAAATGACAAAAATGACAAAAATGACAAAAATGACAAAAATGACAAAAATGACAAAAATGACAAAAATGACAAAAATGACAAAAATGACAAAAATGACAAAAATGACAAAAATGACAAAAATGACAAAAATGACAAAAATGACAAAAATGACAAAAATGACAAAAATGACAAAAATGACAAAAATGACAACAATGACAACAATGACAAAAATGACAAAAATGACAAAAATGACAAAAATGACAAAAATGACAAAAATGACAAAAATGACAAAAATGACAAAAATGACAAAAATGACAAAAATGACAAAAATGACAAAAATGACAAAAATGACAAAAATGACAAAAATGACAAAAATGACAAAAATGACAAAAATGACAAAAATGACAAAAATGACAAAAATGACAAAAATGACAAAAATGACAAAAATGACAAAAATGACAAAAATGACTAAAATGACTAAAATGACTAAAATGACTAAAATGACTAAAATGACAAAAATGACAAAAATGACAAAAATGACAAAAGTTGCAAAAGTGACAAAGTGACAAAAGTGACAAAAATGACAAAATGATAAAAATGACAAAAATGACAAAAATGACAAAAATGACAAAAATGACGAAAATGAGAAATTTGACAAAAATGATGAAAATGACGGAAATGACAAAAATAACAAAAATGATAGAAAAGACAAAAATGACAAAAATGACAAAAAATACAAAAATGACAAAAACAACAAAATTAACAAAATTGACAAAAATGACTATATTGACAAAAATAACAAAAATGAAAACATGACAAAAATGACAAAAAATGACAAAAATGACAAAAATTACAAAAATTACAAAAATGACAAAAATGACGAAAATGACGAAAATGACAAAGATGACAAAAATGACAAAAATGACAAAAATGACAAAAATTACGAAAATTACGAAAATTACGAAAATTACAAAAATTACAAAAATGACAAAATGACAAAAAAACACCAATGACAGAAATGACAAAAATTACAATTAATTTTAAAAAATCACGAAATGACAAAAATACCGAAACTTACCAAAGTTTTTTTTATTATGGCTTCTCCTTACACGATTTTGGCCATCGTGCTGGTTCTTCTACACGGCTCTCACGAATAAGCACATTTTTTTCTAGTGATAATATTCCAAGTCCTTTTCGTTAACGTCGGATGTTAAAACTTGTAAAAAAAACCCTTAGTGTAAATCACAAGAATCACAAAAACGACAAAAATGACAAAAATCACGTTAAAGACAGACATATAAAAATTTCAAAAATGACAATAATTTCTTTCAAAATTGTCTCATACTGATGACAAAAAAAATACGACAAAAATGACAACATTCATGCTGAAATGAACATCCACTGGGGTAAATATTATGCAAAAAAGACAAAAATGATTAAAAATCTATTTTTTTTCTTCAAATATTGATTGTATACCAAATTTAATGAAAATTATCCAAAAGCTGTAAATTACTATCATTTTTATCTTTTTTTTTCTCTTAGTTTGATGAAAATAACTTGAAAATTGGTTCGAGTTCACGCTTATAGAAATGAGAGAATCAGAATACAGAAACCTGTATCAAATTTGAATAAATATTGTTCTAAATTTTTCAACTGATGTCATATTTCAAGGACCCCGCATGTCCCCTTTCAAAAGTAAAAAGGCTTTTTTTCTAATACGACACATTATGTCCTTGAGTTAAAGTTTGAATGTTTTGTTTTGCAAATTTGATTAAAATCACTTTAAAATTGCTCAGGTTATAGGTTTTTTTTTAAGTTCATTGGAAGGCTCCATTTCTGGAATCATGGAGTCAACAAATAATATTGTTCTATGAAAATGTATTCATGTCAAAAACTTGATGAAAATGGAGCCAAATGGATCATATCCAATTTCGAAAACTGCCATATACGTTTTTGTAGATTGACCCAAAAAAACTGACATGTGCAAAATATCAGCTCAATCGGACTTGAATTGGGGGTGCCGCAAAGCACTTAAAGTTTCGATTTTTACATTAAAAAATGCCAAATGACTTAGAAATGCATAAAACTTCGAAATGTGGTGGTGTTATCTCGAAAATGAAAATTTTGGCCAAAATTCAACTTTCTTGGACTATCGTTTTTCGGAAAACCGACTAAGACGTTTAGGTCATTTGGCTTCAAAATTATTATTTAATTTTCCGATTTGGTCCCTCCTTTAGTGATTTTTAGCCAAAATGTTGCGTGCCTTGCGGCCCCCCTAAATAAAGTTCTATTGAGCTGATATTTCGCACAGGTCAGTTTTCCGGTTATGAAAATTCGATCATGAAAATTTTCGCATACAATGGATATTTATCAAATTAGTTCAAAATAACATTTTCCATCACAATTTTCCAAGCTTTGTCATCATCTCCATCGATTGTGTATGATGTATATGTATGATGTATGATGTATAAACCTGATTTTTTTTTTAAAAAGGGAGGGGATTTGACTACAACAAATCATCTGGTTTATGTTGGTTCGCCAAATTTGATGGTGTAAACCGGTCGAAAATAATTCAAATTTATGTCACGTAAACCACTGTTCTCTAACTCCCTGGTTAAAGTGCCAGGACGTTTTAAATTCAAAAAATCATTTCGACTTGTAAAAAATATCTACAATGTATCTAAAACATGTTTTTGAAATCACACATTTGATGTTTAATATGTTGAAAGCTCCTATACAAAAAGTATTTGAGGGGATGAGAGTTCCCTACTAAAGCAACATGCATGCACGAAATTTTATGAAAATCATTAAATTTTCCGAGTTGTGTCATATTCTCATCTGCGTTTGTATTGGATCCTCCTCCCTTCTCTTTCCCTTGAAGAATTATGTTTTCCAAATTAGAATTCCTTGAGGTCGCGTCGTGGGACCTGTTCTGTTTTCAAAGCTTAAAAACGGCTTTCGGTTGATCTTTCTTAAGGAGAAAAATCATGCCAATTCTACTGGTTCAGGAATTTTATCATAAAATTGCACACCAGGAAAGTTAACACTCACTTGATAGATGGCGATGGTCAGTTCTGCAATAAAAAACGGTAATACCTTATGCACACCATAAAAAATTAGGAAAAAAACCTGCAGCTATTCGAACAACTTAAAAACGGAGGGAAGCGGGAGGCAACCGAAAGTAGCCGCGAAAATCTAATTTCAAACTCAGTTGTTGAAAGTGATTGTACAATCTCTCTCCGTGTAACAGCAACTCCTCTTTCAGGGGTTGGGGAGTGTAAAATTTATAGATTTACTCTCACTCGCGCCGCGCAACACCTGTGTTTTACTAGCCTGATGGAGGATCATGATTCAAGGGGTCTCTCAAGTAGGAAGAAGTACTCCGCGTAGTTTGATCAACCGTGATAAAATCTATCTCCATGCGAAAACCCTCTCATACAAACATTATTATCGGTTCAAGTTGGAGGCAGCCTCCTACTTTCAAGTGCGAAAGATAAGATCGAGAAGACGGAAAAATCTGCAAAATTGGTGTTGAAATTGATCCGATCCAATTTTTGAAGGTGTGTTACGACGACTGCCGGTTGATGACCAAGGAAACTCCAAGTATCTCTCTCTCTGTTCGAGGGGCTGGCCGATGCAACAACAAAGTTGCAATCGAGAGTTGGTTGGTTGGTTAGTTGGTTGGTTGGTTCGTTGATGGCCATCATCATCATACCATCGCGAGGATGATTTCCCCAATCGCGTGAGAAATCTCCACCTTGCAACGCGCCATCTACAATTGTCGGTTGTTGTAACAAAAATCCAAGATAAATAAAAGTTGCGTGGAAATTGTCTCACACACAAATTTTCTTACACAGGGCTTTAGGTGAAAAAAAAAAAATACAGACGAGTGCTAAATTAAAAAGCGTGTGTGTAGCTTAGTGAAAAAGGGCGAAAAATTCCAAAACTAGTGATTTTTGATGTGGACGGGTTGAGGTGGGCGGCGCTTGCATCGTTTGATGAAGAAGAAAACGAGCGTGTTCGAGCTGCCCCCGAAATGTCCGGCCCTGGCGGACAAGATTACCGGCATCTTTGGCTGGCGGCACACCTACCGGGTGTCCCACAAGCAGAAGGGCATCCCGCACTGCCAGCAGCACCAGTACCTGCACAAAACGTACTCGCTGAATCTGCCCCGGAAGGCGACGGTAAGAACGAGCTTTCGGGGAAAATTGGGATGTGGTTTTGTTAACCTGGAAATTTGAAAACGATATTTTGGAAAAAATAGGAATTTCATTTCATTTTGTAGATTATGGTAGATTAAGCTATCAAAATTACTGGATTAGTGGGTAAATTTCATTGGCTTTTCATTACAGGGTGAGTAGTCACTGTTTTTTTACACGTGTTTAATTGAAACTGTACCGTGTATAGTTACAAATCTCTGCATATTTTTTAGTTAAAGTGTAATGTTGCTTTCAAAAAGATTTTCTGTTCCTTGATGTGAGGACAATTTTTCGGATTTTATTACTTAGAAAGAGCGGCTTGTCTCGATAAACGTTGTAAAGTTAAAAAAAACTTGCACTCAAAACGAAAAAGATACAGGAAAATTCGTAACTGATATATGCTTTAATACACGTCCAAAAAACATTACCAGTTATTACTACTAACCCTGGACGTATCGATCAAATTTCGACAAAAAAGGTTTTATAAATTGCCAAATAATTTTCATTATGAAGCTTGACCTTTATCTGATAGTCTCTAGAAAAAAAAAACATGTTGTTACAATATATTTGGTTAAATAATTTTTTTTTCGCTACGCAGTCAAAGATAAACTTGACGTAACTCCTATTCCATATTTGCTATTCGAAATCTTTTTAAAAGAACAGAGGGCCTGAATTAAAAAAAAAAAAGATTCTTAATAAAAAAAAATAACAAACTTTGAAACGTTTTTAATATTCTTAAAAACTTATATTTGAATATCTTGATATTTTTTAAAATGTTTTCCGAAATCGCGCAATTAGCAAAAAAAAACATTTAATTGTGTTAAAATTCTTACGTTTACTTAGCTGTAAATTTACTGTTATTCCCTAGCAAATTTACATGTATTTTCATTGAAAATTACAGAGTACTATCTGGAATGCTACATACACTGCCGACCAAAAGTTTGGGATCACCCACTAAAAAACATGCAAATTTTGATCGTTCATATCTCAGCCGTCTTAGGACATATTGAAAATCTTCTGATCTCATTTGAAAGATAATGAGCAATAGCTATCTCGGAGGTATTTTGCCCAAATATAATGTTTTAGTTTTGAACTTAAAACTTAACCTAAAGTTATAACATTTTCAAAAAATCGCACTCAATATTCAAAGCCGATCATCTCGGGATAGGGTGGACCAAATCTCAAAATTTGAGTGGCATTAGAATTCCTGTTCTTTACTTCTCAAAACACAATCAAAAAATTTTGTGAAAAAATTCAAAAACGTATTTTTAATTAATAAAATAGACACTTGAGTTATCGTCCAAAAGTTTGGGATCACCTTTTTGTATGGTGAGTTTGGGATCATTCTTATAAAAACATGCTAATTTATTTTATTCATATCTTTCTCATCTAACATCGTATTGCAGATCTGAAGGGTTCATTTGGAAGCTAAGGAATTGTTGTTTTTTAATAAATTCATTCAAAAATTACATTTTAAGGTGAGAACTATTAAAAAAATCTGGGAACTTTCAAAAAAAACAATTAATTTCAGGTGATTTTTTTATGGTTATCACTTCAAAATATAATTTTTTAATGAATTTATTAAAAAACAACAATTCCTTAGCTTCCAAATGAACCCTTCGGATCTGCAATACGATGTTAGATGAGAAAGATATGAATGAAATAAATTAGCATGTTTTTATAAGAATGATCCCAAACTCACCATACAAAGAGGTGATCCCAAACTTTTGGACGATAACTCAAGTGTCTATTTTATTGATTAAAAATACGTTTTTGAATTTTTTCACAAAATTTTTTGATTGTGTTTTGAGAAGTAAAGAACAGGAATTCTAATGCCACTCAAATTTTGAGATTTGGTCCACCCTATCCCGAGATGATCGGCTTTGAATATTGAGTGCGATTTTTTGAAAATGTTATAACTTTAGGTTAAGTTTTAAGTTCAAAACTAAAACATTATATTTGGGCAAAATACCTCCGAGATAGCTATTGCTCATTATCTTTCAAATGAGATCAGAAGATTTTCAATATGTCCTAAGACGGCTGAGATATGAACGATCAAAATTTGCATGTTTTTTAGTGGGTGATCCCAAACTTTTGGCCGGCAGTGTAGTTATAGTCAAAGTATCCTGGACATTTTGACCATTTGTGTAAACGGTTTTTTATTTTTCTAATTTTGATAGATTTTTCACTTTGGTCGAATTATTTAGGGGAGAGTGTGGTAACGTGGGCCATGGTGAAACGTGGATCACACTGAATATCTCAGATGTGTGTTGGGATAAAAATTTCAATCCAATTTTCATCGCCGTCGCTTTGCGTGAGCATATTTTTCTATATGTTGTTGGCTTAAATACGCATCATATGGTTTTTTTATCAATCTTATTAAAAAAGAACTTACATAATCAAACAAGCACTCGCTAATTGTATCGATGGGGAACCTAAAGTTCATAACAAAAATATGCTCATACGCGTATGATCTTATTTTTGTCATGTTTTTTTTACGTGGAAAGAGGAATTTTTGATGAAACATAACAAGTCACACAAACGCAACCAATTCGAAAATCATAGCTTGTAAGGAATCGTGGGCCACATTTTGTGGGATAACTTGAGCCACCTAAATTTTCATGTATTTTTACACATTCAGAACTTAAAATACGATTTTCCTATCTGTAAAGTTTCCTTATACCCAATAAAGGATCATGAAAAATATTTTGCCCATTTTTTCCAATGCGAAAGAGACGAACATAAATCCAGGAATAAGGAACAAATCGATCATACTCGACTCTCTTTTTATATTTCCTCATATGAAATTGCTTTAAAATATCTAAATGAATTATGAAATTTCAGTTTTAGGTAACTCATAAACTTTGCAAGTCATCTAGTCAATTTGAAATTGGTGGCCCACGTTTCCCCACAATTTTTCAAAATCCAAAATAAAATACTTTTTTTAAAACTGTCAGAACTTGGAAAATTAATGTATTTAAAAAATAAAAATAAAATGACTAATGATAACTTAGAAATATAGAAAACCTTTCCATTTATTCTATTCTTTTTATGTTTTATAATAAAGAAGTTATCAAGCATAGAAAAAAAAGTGGCCCATGATACCCCACTCTCCCCTATTTTTGAAAACTTAAATTTGGTTTCCTTGATATTTTTATGATGTTTTCCGAAATCGCTCAATTTGACAGAATTAGATTTAATTATGTTAAAATTCTTACGTGCACTTAAAAGTAAATTTACTGTTATTTCCCAGTAAATTTACACGATTCTTCATTGAAAAATACCGAGTACTATCTGGAAATCTAGTTCTACTCAAAGTATCCTTGACTTCAGAAAATTTTTGTAAACGTTTTTTTCCCATTTTTCTAATTTTTATTTGGTTTTTATGGTTTTTTAATTCGAATATGTAATATTTGACTTTTTTCATATTTTTTTATGTTTTTGACTTTTTTATCATGTTATTTTTTTTAACTTCGTATTGCTGAGCAAAAATAATCAAATTGATCAAAGTAAAAACGCATAAATTCGATGAAAATTTTGCAAATTGACAAAAGTCACAATTTAATACGCAAAGTTTAAAAAAACGCAAAAAACTACATAAAGGGTAATTCACTTGAAAGACATTCAAAAATATTTTTGAAAAAAAAAATAACAAAAATGGCACAGTGAAAAAAAATAGTGACAAAATGACAGAAATGTCAAAATGACATAAAACATACAAATGACATAAAATTATAAATAAGAAAAATTAAAAGTAGATACTATTATTCCCTTATAAATGACAAAAATGACGGTAGAAACAAAAATTTCAAAAAAAATGACATACACAAAAAGAACGATAAATTGGATGATCGAAATGACAAAAATGGCATAAGTGAAAAAACACGAAAAAGAACGACAAATTGAATGATCGAAATGACAAAAATGGCATAAGTGAAAAAACACGAAAGTAAAAATAAGTTAAAAACTATTCAAAAGTGACAATAATGACTACCGGTCTAAACTAGCAATTTTTGTCATATTTATGTTGTTTTTTTAGAATTGTCATTTTAATCGTTTTTGCCATTTTTGTCATTTTTTATCATCCTTGAAAGGTTTTTTGGAAGCCTAAAATACGATTTAAAGTCTGTCGATAAGCTGTAATGAAAAAAATCAATTTTTATTTGCTTGATTTTTGTTAAGTAATTTCTTTTTTTTTTTTTTGACAAAATTTGCCTGAATATTTTCCGGATTTTTTATTGTCAATTTTGAAATCAAATGCACGGATTTGGTCAGGTTTTAATATAAAATTGCCCGGATTTGTCCGGAAAAAACTCTGGCAACCTTAGTTATGAGTTTTGTCATTTTTGTCATTTTCATGAACTCTGAGATGCTATTCATCAAATGTCATTTTTTGTCATTTTTTTTTGTCATTTTTATCTGTTTAGTTTTGCCATTTTTGTGTATATTTTGTCTTTTTTGTCAGTTTAATTGTTTTTTTTTTGTATTGAGACGACGATTTGTCTTTTTTATCACTTTTTTCATTTCTGTAATATTTCTCTCAGTTTTTTTTAAATTTTTGTCATTTTTGTCGTTAGTGTCAATTTTGCAATCAAATTTTTAATTTTTGTCATTTTTGCCATTTTTTTTTCTTTTGTCGTTTATGTCATTCTTATTAATTTTGTCATTTTGTATCATGTTTGTCATTTTTGTTGTTTTTTCATCTTTTTAATAATTTTTGATTTTGCGAATTTTGTAATTTTGTATTTTTTTATTTTTTATTGCATACTTGACATATTTTTGTTATTTCGGGTATAAATTATTTGTCATTTTTAAACTGTGACCCAAAGATGGGTCTTGACTCAAACATTCAGTCAGCGAAACTTTTTTTGTAGAGAAATGAATCCAACTTAGATGAAATTTCAGGGACTAGATAAGGGAAAATTGATGTTGAAAAACATGCGAAAAAAAATTCGCCTTGTCTCCCGGTGAGACTTGAACCCACATCTTGCGCCTCTCCGGGGCCCATGTATTAACATTCTACTACAGGAGACCAACCTGGCGTATGAATATTATACTGGTTGAGTGTCGATGTCTATCGGAATGAAGGGAATAGTTCTCCCATGTGATCATAATCATTTTGAGTCCAACTACCGTAAGATGAAAAGATGGGAATAGAAATAGACCAAGAAAAATGATTATGATCACATGGGAGAACTATTCCCTTCATTCCGATAGACATCGACACTCAACCAGTATAATATTCATACGCCAGGTTGGTCTCCTGTAGTAGAATGTTAATACATGGGCCCCGGAGAGGCGCAAGATGTGGGTTCAAGTCTCACCGGGAGACAAGGCGAATTTTTTTTCGCATGTTTTTCAACATCAATTTTCCCTTATCTAGTCCCTGAAATTTCATCTAAGTTGGATTCATTTCTCTACAAAAAAAATTATTTGTCATTTTTACATTTAATTCAGTTTTGTCAATTTTGCTTCTTTGTATTTTTTTTATATTTGTCATTTTGTGTCTTGTTTGTCATTTTTTTTCATTTGTCGTTTTTGTCATTGCTTTTTGGAAGTTTTTGTTATTTGTCTTGATTAGTGACACTTTACACCTATGAGGCTATTCGTGGCTTTCGTTGTTTGTGCCATTGTTTTGTCTTTTTTAATGACATTCATTGTACTGTTCTGTGTCTATTTTGTCACTTTATCTTATTTGTCAATACTATTACTTTTTCCGTTTTTAATTTTTAATTTTTTTTTCCTTTTTTATTTTTTTTTGTCATAAACGTTTGTTTGTGTCATTCTTTGTTTTTTTCTCATTTTCATAATGTTTCTATTTTTTTTGGTATTTTCGGTCAATTTTGTTTTTTTTTGTGTTTTTTACTTTTTTTTAAGAAATAAGTATTGGATTATTCGCCTTGTTTGCCTATTTTATAGAATTTTTTGCACTTTGTTGGCATTTTAACTTTTTACGGCTTTGGGAAGACGATTTTTAATCTACGGAAGTCAACGTTTTGTTAGCAGTAAATTCACTTAAATTTTCAAATAAAACTACTGTTTTTAAGATTGAGTACTGAGTGAAGTCTATGTTATTTAGTAGGTACTGAAATTTCAGTTAGTTTAAAAAAACAGCTTTATTTATTTTTTTCAAATTGTTTAAAACTAGGGTGGTCCAAAATTGCAAAAATTCTAGGATTCTTGGGGCTCTACTACCAAATCATAGCTACAAATTAAAAAAAGTCTTTCTTATGTTTTGTTTTTTTTTTCTTAATTAGTTGGATTAAAGATTATATAACATTTGGGGTCATTAGCAACGTAAATTTAGTGTGATTTCCTAATGAATTTACTTTTATTGTCAAGTAACATTACTGCCTTCTACATTTAGCACTCATTGTATTTAAGTTATATTCAGATTTTATTTGTTCTATCCATTTTTGTGTAACAAGTTCAACGTAAATAAAAAGATACTTTTTTCGAATGTAACATACATAAAACTTTTTTCAGTATCCAGAAAGGGGACTTCTTGTCTTAAACTGCATTACTGTAATTAGGAAATTATTTTAGGAAAAACCCCATCGATTCATAAACTTTTGATTTCATTTGTGGATCTTCAAAAAACAGAATCAAAAGATGGGTTTTAGGGTTTAAAATGCGGCTTAGGAAAATAAAAGATTCCAAGCAATGATTCATGTGTTTTTTTTAAATATCGGTTATCGAGGTAAATTTTTTATTGTTGAGGGAAAATTATTCATGGTTGTTTCCCTCACAGCTTTATTTAGTGAAACTAATCCAAACAACACAAACACCCAGTTTCTAACCCGATAAAACTTTAAAGCAAGTCAGAGCAGTTCCCACGAACAGCAACGGAATGATTTCCAGGAAATTTGTTTGTTAGAAATAAAGCAAACCAACGACAATAAATCATTTCGTTAACCATTTGGCTATCTCTCTCTTGATATAGAGTCACCAAAGTTTATAGCTGGCTTGACTTTGACCGGTGATTTGAAGAAGTGATACTTACACAGGTATCTACTTCAATAATGCAAAAGCGCACTGCAGCAGAGAAACACGAATGTTCCCGGTCACGTTTGGTTGTGTTATTTTTTTTCTATTTACCGAAGGCTTATCTTATCAAAGCCACAATCCACCCCCGCACTTTTGGAATTATTGCCGCAGCAACAGTCGGATGTGATAGGTTTCCTAAGAACATTTGCAGAGTAAAATATGTTTCAGAAATTTCGAAAAACAAAGTCCGAATGTCTGTGGTTTGCCTGTCATCAAGCAGGAATCTTATCGGCACACAATTAGCACTTGTAAAAGCAATAATAAGACAAGACAGCGACAATAAACGCATTTCGTCATCGACCTGGCTCCAATCGTTATTGTATTGAGGAGCTTAAAAGACTGACTGAGGAAAATGCATCAATCACGGCAAATTTACCTCAGATAACAACCAAAGCTCATGCTGCAATAAATTTGATTGCAAACAGGTGTCCAGATCTCTATCTGTGAAAGGAGCAGTAAGAAACCTCCATTATTCCAGTGTTTTTTTTTCGATTTTTACGTCGTCGTCTTCGGACTTTTTCTTCAATTGAGGATCGATTGATAAAACTCGGCTCAATTATCGCCACTTGTGTAACGACGCGACGCATCACTTTTGTTTTGAGGGTCTTATCAAATCGAGCTGCAATAACAAGAGCGAAAATTCGAGATGAACCGATGATATTGTTCCGATTTTTTTTTGCACAGATTACACGGCCCACTTTTTATTAAGCATTCGTCAGTAGCCAGAGCTTCATGCGTAGTTTATCATTGGTTTGGCGATCGCACATCAGCGGAATAATTTGATCCATACGCTAACAAAGTCCAGATACACAAGTGCAGAGCCGGATTCAGGCAGATGCTTTGAGAAAAATGAAAAAAAACTTATTCTTATTTATTTATTTATTTTAATATTTAAGACATAACTGAAAGCAATGAATCACAATATAAATTTGAACTAGAAAATTATAAATCGGAAGTCAGTACACAATTTCAAGTCCAAATTAATGGTTTCAAATTAAAAAAAAATCTTAAATAACACTTATTTTATTATTTATCGTTATTAAAATATGAACGAGTAAACTCGTGACGTCACATCGCACTACTTTTTCCACTTTTTTAATTTTTGTACACAACCGTACTTTTCTGTTCTCCTATCGGATCAAACTTCATAAAAATTCCAGAAAAGTATCAATTTATAACAACGAACGAAACACTGTTTGGATAGTTAGAAATTTTGATTACATTCTATTTTAGAGAGATTTAGTTTCGTGACGACACAAAGCGTCATTTTATTGAATCAGGGTTTTGCAAAGCGTTGTGACGTCACGAAATTTCATTTTCAGCAAATCAACGGGATTTGGTGATGAAAAAGATTCATTTGTTTTCAAAAATTGGGAGCATTGCATCCCAATATGCCCATTTAAGAGGATAACGTTTGCATCACTGTGAACTTAAATTTTGTTTGAAATTTATTTGAGCGACCACATCAATATTATTCAAATAATTTAATACCAGGAAAACCTTATTCGTAATCGCATTTAAATGTCTTTCTAAATATTGTTGATATTAAGTTCGTTAAATTAAAAAAAAATCAAATGACTTCGTTCTGTAGAAAGATTAATAATGGAAACTAGAGTGGTCCAAATCAACCAAATTCTGAAAATCTAACAAGTTACACGCTAAAATTGATCTGAGGCCTAGTACAAAGTCCCATGCAAAATTTGAACCAAATAGGACAACAGGAAAGGATCACGCAATGAGCATTAAATTTGTATGGAATTATGAGACGTATTTTTGAAAAACGGTTATTTTATCGAAAACTTTAGTCTCTATCGATCAATTTCTCGCCAACATAGTTTTTCTTAAAACTCTAATTATGAAGAATATTTCATCCCAAACCCCATTTGAATTGAAATTATGATAAAAAAGATAAAAAGTTTTAAAAAAATAGCTTCTGAATGGTCAATTAACGAAAAAAAAAAAAATTTCCGATAATCAACGCTTGAAACCCCGTTGTTGAAGCTATTTTTTTTTTATAACAGTAACCGAAATATGATCTTCGGATGGTATACTTGTCATAATTTAGACTTTGAACAAAAAAATTAAATTTAAAAGAAATCGGAAAAAAATATTGCTGAAAACAGTGGTTTTTAATGTTCATCCAACAAACCATTCCAGAATTTAATAAAAAAACAGTTTTATGAGAACTTTTCCCGTAGTCTTATCTACCCAAAATTTAGCATGGAATATTGTGCTTTAACATTCTTTAATTTGTTTTACCTTGTAATTCCTTTTTAAGCTCATTTTTGTGGGATATTGAACGGATATTCAAATTAGATTTTCTAGTAAAATTATTTACGGTTGGAATTCTTATTTAGGACAATTTTGATTTGTTTTAAAATAAAACTTACAACAAATTACTTGTTTTAGTAGTCGTAAATAAAAAACAGAAATCACGATAAGCGCCTTTGAGTACGCAAAGAGTATTCAATATGCACAAAATTGAGGCAATATACTTAAATGCCACGTACACAAATCAAATGCGCACAAGTTTAAGCAATGGTTGTAAAGGAAATGTACGCGTCAAAACACTTTTTGAAATGCAGAATTTTGTCATGTGTGGTTTGTCAACATAACATCTAATTATGCTATCCCTGAAAAAGCCAACTCTTTCACTTTTCAATAGCTGAGAATATTTTAAAAGAAAATTCATTATTGTCATGACGGTTTTCAATTTAATTGATATATTCCGGTTTTAAACTACTGTACAGCCCCGCTTATCCGAGGTAATCGGAGAAATGGCCAACTCGAATAACACGAAATACATACTTTTCCTTGTGTTTTGCCTACCATGTGGGCGCACAGATCGGTAAACGCGGAAGCTCAGATAACAGGAGCTCGGATAAGCGGGGTAACTTTTCCCCTGACTTTTAGGAAAAATGATCTCAACAAACTCTTTTGGTGTTGCGGGATATGGTAACCCTAGGTTGGAGCTAATTTAGGGTTACCATATCCCGCGACTTCAAAGAGAGTACAATGAGATCATTTATCCAAAAAGTCAGGAGAAACGTTAAACAGTAAAACCCCGCTTATCCGAACTCTAGTGAAACCTCGAATTAAACGAAATACATTGACAAGCCCTATTCTTTTGCTTTGGTATTGCATATCATTCAGGCGCATAGCTCGGTTTTTATATGGATTTTATTTTTCTACTTAATCGACGTTTCAGGAAAGTTTAGATTTTAAACTAGCAAAAAAGTCAATTTAGTAGCTAGACAATGTATCGCGACGATAAAACACATTTTTACATGGTTTTTGGATAAAAATGGTGGTACATATACCGTGCTATCTGAGGTGGCACCGAGATTATTTTTTATTCACATAGTATTCCGTCTCACGACATAACTTGACGAACATAATTCCTAAAATTCACTCGGTCCATGGCAACCGTTCTCCAATTTCTCGGGCATCCCACGTTTGCCAGATCACGCTCCACTTGGTCTAACCACCTCGCTCGTTGCGCCCCCGCTCGTCTTGTTCCTACCGGATTCGTAGCGAACACCTGTTTTGCAGGACAGTCGTCCGGCATTCTCGCAACATGTCCCGCCAGCGTATCCGGCCAGCATTCACCACCTTCTGGATACTGGGTTCGTCGTAAAGTCGCGCGAGCTAGTGGTTCATCCTTCGCCTCCACACTCCGTTCTCCTGTACGCCGCCAAAGATGGTTCTTAACACTCGTCGCTCGAATACCCCGAGTGTACGCAGGTCCTTCTCGAGCAATATCCATGTCTCGTGCCCGTAGAGAACAACCGGTCTAATGAGCGTCATATACAGGTTACACTTCATGCGAGGGCTAAGTCTTCTCGACTGCAGTTGCTTGTGGAGTCCATAGAAGGCACGACTTCCGCTGATAATTCGCCTCCGGATCTCACGGCTGGTGTCATTGTCTGCGGTCACCAGTGAGCCGAGATAGACAAAGTCTTCGACTATCTCCAGCTCGTCGCCGTCGATCGTGACCTTGTTATGGACAAGCGGGTTCGGTCGGTCTCGGATCCGCACGCCAGCATGTACTTCGTCTTGGACGTATTAATCATCAACCCAATCCTTCCTGCTTCGCGTTTCAGTTTGTGGTAGATCTCCTCCACCGCCACAGATGATCTGCCGACTATATCAATGTCATCGGCAAAGCAGATAAGTTGACTGGATCTGTTGATGGTTGGTGGCACCGAGATATTTCAATCAAATCCTGTTGATGAGGTTATGTGACTTACATGACAATTACAAATTTTCTTTTAAAATATTTTTGTACTATACTTAAATTTTGTGCATATTGATACCCGTTTGCATACTCAAGGGCGCTTATCACGTATCCCTAAGCTAATATCTACATCCAAAAAAACCATTTCTTCAAAAATCATCAAAAAACCGGAAAAGTCTCCTAAAAGTTCTTGCATTTTTTTATGAATCATACTCATACTGTACAAAGTCGAATTAAAGTGAATTTAGTTTGAAAAACATTGGCTTATCTGCCTTTGGCGAATGTATAAAATCAAGAATCATGAATGTTACAGCTTCTTTATGAGTCAAAATATTTCCCCAAAAAATGTAGTTTATTGAACTGATCCCATTTTAATCAAAATAATTTGACTTTAATAAAAAAATCCGTTTTTTTATCATTGATTATTCTGCACCCTGAGTTTAACCAATTAAACCAATATTTGAATGAACTTCAGGCCGTCCAAAGTTCTGCTAGCTTCAGTTGCATAAGCAAAGGCGTCTACAGGCCTTCATTTATGCAACCAAATCTTCTGCATATTATTTTCATCAATCCAGTAGTGAGCTGAAAAATCCTGATATTTTTTCTCGATTTTTGAAATGTGGAAAAGTTGTAGCGCATTAGGGTGGCAGCGAAAAGGGTCATATCAAATTTTGAAAACCGACAATTTACATTTTGTAGATTGGCCCAAAAAACTGACCTGTGCAAAAATTTCAGCTCAATAGAACTGGATTTTGTAGTGTTTCAAGACGCACAACGTTTCTAAATTTGGCCCTCAAATCGAAATTTTAATGTTGATGCCAAAATGACTTAAAAATGCACAAAACTTCAAGATCAGGATGTCCTCGAAATTTCTTTTTGGTATTTTGTGTTTGGTCCGTAATGTGTTAATCAAATTCACTGAGCTGTAAATGAAATTTTTTTAAATTAAATATTTATAAAATGAAAAAAAAAACAAAATTGGCAAAAATGGCAAATATGATAAAAATGATAAAAATTACCGAAATGAAAAAAAAAACGAAAACGACAAAAAAGTCATAATTAAAAAAAAATTTTTTTTTGTTCTTTCACGGAGAAAAATATATAGATTTATCAGTTTAATTACGCGTCTACAGGAACATAAATGTGGCTGTTTGGTTTTTGTTTTTTTAAATTTAAATTATATATAGGAGAAAGTCGGGTAAAACGGACACAGCGGGTAAAATGGACACTTACAGTATTTCGGAAATTACAATGTTAAGAAAAAATCTAATTATGGGAATATGTTTTCCTAGATGTATTAACACTTTCGAGACCCTTAGTTGCTTTGCAGAAAGCACAAAACAAACAAAGCTTTCAGGATGCACAATTTGATGTAATTTTCTGTAAGCGTTTTCAACGATGAAGTCTTTATTAGGCTTCTCATTGACCATCTGGAAGAAAACCATCGAATTTTGATCGACGGGCTTGAGCAAAAAACGTCTTGAAAAAAAAGTTGCTAGTTCGGGTAAGACGGACAGTTCAAGGTCGGGTAAAACGGACACATAAGTTTATCCAGATATTTCAAGTTTTTTATCGGTTTGATCCTCCATATGCTTTCAGAAGACCTTGGCAAGAGCCAAGGTACCAAAAAGGCCAAAAAGTACTCAGTATCTAAAACAGGCCATAAAAACTGTTAAAAGTTTATCCCTGGCGAAAACAGCCCTATAAAAAAGGGATGCCGAAAACCACACTGTTCAGCTACCGGATTCGGACCAGTTGGTTCCATTTTGGTTTATAAACATTATCAAATGCTTATTTCACAAAAGGTGTTTGACAGAGGCTCCGAAAATTTCAAGAGTTTTTAGGAACAATCGTGTAGGTGTAGAGAAAAATAATACCCAATTCCCGAAACGGGCGAGCTGCAGAAATTTTCGATGAAATGTTTTCCCAAACTGCTCTGTGGACCTAGGATACCAAGCGAAGGGAATGGACTGCTGTACCTACGATATTTTCAACAAGGAAATGATGGAAGAATTTGGTGTGATCGATCCTTGATTATTCTTACCAGTTAGGTTCCCGATTCCTGAATCGGATGGTTTCCCTCCAGGAGTGCTCTTCATTAGAAAAGCTTCATCGGCGTTAAAGTGCATTTTCGGAAGTTAAAATTTGACAAAAGTTGCAGTTTTGATTGGAAATCCAATTTTTGTAGGATCCTAAAGTCTGGTTTCCATGATTTTGAAATTCGGCCTAACCTTTAATGGAGAATTAACTTTTTTGGTAACACAATAGTAATATTTTCATAAAGTAAAATAAGTTTCCACAAAATTGGAAAGGACTAATCTTATACATACTTTTTTATGTTTAGATTAAATTTAGTATGTTGAAGGTTAAAGAAAAGAAAGAGTCACCATCGTTTTATTAAAAGATTTTTTGTTCACATTGATATCATTTTTTTCTTCAATTTAATTCTTCAATAATGGAAGTTAATGTATAAAAACATTATGCATTGCTAAACTTTTGAGTGTCGTTAGGGAAGAACAGTAGCGTAGTACAATGTATAGTATTTGGTTTTTCTAATCATTTAGTCAAAAGTGTATCCTGCTCATGTCCTTTTTTCCCAAACCTCCAACTTGAAATTATTTTGCTAGGATGCAGAGGTAACCTCGGTCCTAAAGCACAAAATTGATCTTTCATCCCTTTCTACCTTTTCCAATCTATCCATTGACTACTAGGACGTGGCCGGCGCCGTTATTGATGTTCAAAGAGAGAGCATCTGTTTTGTGCATTTAGGATGAGCTGCTAATCCCACGCACCATTCTTTTGACCTTTGAGCAAAACTGATGGCCTCGGTCAATCACGGAGTAGCAACCATTGGCGATGTGGAATTCGTTCTACTGAGCCACGCCTGCGACAATGGAGTTCGAAATGCATTAAAAGTAATGTGGAAGCAAAAATGGAATCACCTAATGATAAATGAATTCAAGATGAAGTATTTCGGGTTCCATAGTTCAAAGGTGGATGTGAGTAGTCAATCAAGCTAAGCTAAGCTAAGCTATTATCAAATGCTTATTTCACAAAAGTATGTACTAGTACAGCATTTTTTCGGCAATACCTACCTTTTCGACGCAGTGTTTGTTTTACCCAACCATTTTAAAAAACTGTAATTTGCAAGCATATTTTAGATTGCTATAAAAACAGTCTTGATGAAGGAAATTTACCAATGCCAATGATGAATGTGATAGAGAACAACCTTAACTACCCATCTTACCGAAGAATGCGATGAAAAAAGGTAATAACTGATTTTCTATTGCGATTCTACCTTAGGGTGTCCGTTTTACTCGACTTTCCCCTACGATCAGTGACATGATGTTTTCAGCCTGGTGGAACACCAGTTGTGCACTAAGTGCTGTCAAACTAGTGTTCCACCAGATGAAAACAAATACGCTATGAGAAATTCTAAATTTTGGGCCTTGTTCTCAATCCTGTCCGTTACTTAGTTCCTGAAGTTGTTTTAAAAAAGTTAATAGCTCTCATGCAGCTTATATTTGATTCTAAATGAAGAGGGGCCCCCTAGAAGCCCAAATCCGACACTGCACAAACATACTTTCGTACGTTCCGATTTCGGATTCCGTACGACTGTGATGTTTTTTTTTCTCTTTTCTATTGCCTTACTTCCCCACATTTCTTCGTCTTCTTCTTTCGTTTAATGCGCTCATATCTGAGTGAGTAGTGTATACGCATCACCATCATCAAGCTTCGCTTTGCAGCTATCTCTAGTTCAGTGGGGTGCTCAGTCCGGTATCCGGTGTAGTTACGGGAAAAAAACCGCCCCTAATTATCGCGCGACCGATTCGATCCGATCGTTATTTTGCTCTTCAGTTGCATCGGTTCGGTTCGCTGTTTGGTAATTGATTTCTGCTCCAGTTGCGGAAACTTTACAGGAGCACCCGGCCCGGTCATCGAAAGTGAAACCTTTCTTGTGCTAAAATTAATTGATCTTTTTTTTTTCTTTGCTTTTCGTTTGCAGAATCCCGAATCATGGGTGGTGGTGCATCATCTACAGTCACAGTCCGGCATACTGGATCCGGATGATCACATCAGCGATGTGGCGGACGATCGGGAGGAAATCCTCGCCAGCTACGAGGATTGCCCAGGTGGTCCGGATCCGGGCGTTCCACAGGGTGGAGGAGATGGTGCTAGCGGAAGTTCGGTGGGAACCGGAAGTCCGGACATTTTCCGGACGGATTCCGGCAAATTTGGCCCCGAAACATCTACCCCTCACATTGAGGTCACATCCACTGCCGAACCACCGATGGGACTGGGTCTGCAGGTGCGCCGAGGATCGGAACCATCCCTACATCAGATAGGCGTCACAGATCAACGAAGCCCGCTATACAACGTTAGCCCGAACAGCCACCAGGACACCAAGCGGTGGTCGGCGGCACCGGTTTGCCGGAGCGATTCGGAACCCCCGGAACGGCTTCTTTCGCCCCCGAATGGGGTCAGCTACATGTCCCCGGAGTGGAACGTCCTGCCGGAGGAAGAATCTCACGACAGTCTGCCGCCGCAGCAGTTCAGTCGCTCCGGACGGCTTTCGATGCAGTTCCTCGGTGCCGAGGCGGCCGTCAATGGCTATCGGTGGATGGATGCCGCCGAGCGGGCTTCCGCCAATACCAGTGGCTTCAATGGCGCAGGAGGACTTTCGACCAGTGCCAACTCGAGCTTCAACTCGAAATCGCTACCGAGGGAATCGACGAGGAAGGAGCCGCTGGGGCAGGCCAATGCCTCCGTTTACGAATCGCTGAGGGAGAAGGATGGGTGAGTTTCCACTAAAATTTTACCAAATCTTTAAACTGTGACCCATAGATGGGTCTTGACTCAAACATTCAGTCCGCGATACTTTTTTGTAGAGAAATGAATCCAACTGTGTAAGTAGAAATTTCAGGGACGCATGTTTTTCAACATAAATTTTCATCTTATCTAGTCCCTGAAATTTCAACTTACACAGTCGATTACATTTCTCTACAAAAAAAAAACAAATTTCACAAATGTACGACTGCAAAATGATTTATTGAAAATATTTTCCCGACTAATTAAAATTCAAAACGACATTAGAACACTGTTGAATTTTCTAGTGTTTCTGAGTTCACATAATTTGCAATTTTGTAAATTGATACACCAATCTTGTTACTACATCTTTATGTCATTCGCGACAAGTCATTGAAAAACTTATCCGGTACTACTGTGTTCGATGTTTACTCTTGGGCTCGAACTCACGGACATCGGCTCAGAAAATCTTGTTACTGCTAGCCAAAAAACAAATAAGACCTCTAACGAATATAAAATTCTTCCTTTGTCACCAACACTTCTTCGATTTTTCGGAAAATCCGAAAATTCAATAAAATTCCAAGTATTTTATTAAAAATATGAAAATCTTAGAAATCGAATATGAAATTCAAAAATTACAAGAGCAAAAAACAGGGCGGCCACAGAACCAGGAAAACCGGGAAAAAACCGGGAATTGAAAATCGCACCGAGTAAACCGGAAATTTAGACCCAAAACTGGGAAAATTAACCAAAGGAACCGAAATTCAGTTTTGTTTCCGAGATCAGGGATTCAACCAAAAATTCAAAATTCAGAATAATAATATAAATTTCCCAGTCTGAATTCAACAGTTCAAAAAATGTGTAAGAACAACATTAGTAGTATTGAAATTTATAAACTACTCTAATCTTTCTTCAATTACCTCTCTAAATTGAAAGAAAACATTCAAATTTTACCTGATCCCATAGTTTGAAACTGCCCTGAAGATTGAGATGAGAAATTCAAAAAGTCTCTTAATATTTGTTCAAATATCGCACATCATTACAATCATTAAAAAACCATCAATCATATAAAAACAAGCTTATTAAAGTTAAATTTGGAATCCAGTACTATTTTTTTTTTCATGTTGTGCTTTTAAAATTAACTTTATTCGATTACTGGTCATAATTTATCCAGAAAATTTTGAAATAAAAATTCCGAATTACCCTTTTAAAAGCTTAAATATTTTGAGATTCCTCTGTAAATTTGCGATAAACTTGACAAAAATTGGAATAAAATTTACCAAAATTCTAAAAAAATAAACTCCAAATAGTCTGACGATGTTTTAGCAACACTGTAAAGAACTTTCAACAGCTTTTTGTGAGGGTGTGTTTATGTCGATAGAAGACACTATGTAAATTCTTCAAAAATGTTAAAATGATTCAACATTGCATGATACTTTACTTAATATATACTTATTGGGGTTTTGAGTAATGTATTTGAAAAGAAAAAGCAAATTTATTGCAATATAATTGATTGTTTTTATTTATTTCTTTTCGATAGCACAAGGCAATCCAATTTACGTTTTTCCGTTTGAGGATGGTTTAAGAGCTGATTTTGACTGATTTGAGGGCGACATATCTAAATATGCAGTTTGTTTTTTTTTTCTGTCAGCTTTAGTTTTTGTGATTCAAGGGTAATTTTTTTTTATCAAAATGAATCAATTTTTTTTCAGAGCATAAGTAAAAAAAAAGTTCTTTGATACCGAAAGCTCATAAATGTTCTTCAATGATGTCAGAAATAGTTTCAATTGTGTTTTTGAAACTAGAAGTTTTTCCAAGCATTGTTTCTTTGAATAACTATGTAACATATTAATCCTCTATCAAATGAAGGATAATAAAAAGATTCGAAATCAGTTTTTGTTTTTTTTAATGAGGGTTGCAACCAAATCAATGAAATATGTTGAAAATTTTGCTATATTCCGACTAAAATGGACAATAAAAGTATGAAAAACCTTCGGGATAAAACCGGGAAATTCAAAATGGGAAAGTTGTGGACACCCTGAAAAAATTAGCTTTGGGAGATGGGAATTTTATCAGCTTTGTTTTCCAGTTTTTTCAAATTTTCAATATGGAATAACTCGATTTTCGATTGTGTGCAATGTAGAAGGTAGACAATTTGTTGTATGCAAACTTTATTCAATTTACTCTCAAATATTTTTTTTTAAAAAGTCTTAATTAACTCCCGTGATGTTACAAGAGAAGTATTCGAAATTTGGTCCAGCCTAGTAGAAAAAAAAATAAAATTAAAAATAGTTCAAATCACGACAACAATTATAAATAAGGCCAAATGAGAAAAAAATAAGACTAAAATAAGGTGAACATGAGGCCTAATTGAAACTGAAATAAGACTCGAATAGGAAGAGGATAAAATAAAATAAAATTAAAACTAAAACTAAAATTATCCAAAAAGAGACTACAGTGAGACTTAACTAGGACTACAGAGAGATCAAAATCAGACTAAGATCAGACTAAAATTTAACGAATGAGGCCAAAATCAGACAAAAATTACCCTGAAAGAAAAGTCGGATAAAATTTACTAGGAATTGTGGAAGAAATTATAAGGATATAAGGAATATGAGGAATTGTAAAATAAAAATGAAATCATGCTAAAAGAAGGCTGAAGTATGTTTCAAATCAGGCAAAATTGATACTCAAATGTGAACAAAATAAGAATAAAATGAGCTACAAATGAGACTTAAATAGGACTACAATGAGCCTGAAATTCAACGGATGAGTGTAAAATTAAACTAGGAAAATACTTAAATAAGACTGGAATGAAATAAATATAAATACGATCAGAAACTTGACAGAAAATAAACTGAAACAAGCTTAAACACGTGAGATAAAAATGAAATTTGAATACGACTCTAAAAGGATGAGGCTAAGATAAGACTAAAATAAAACCAAAATGAGACAAAAATAAGACTAAAATAGCACTAAGACTCAAATGAGATCAAAATTTGACTAAAATAAGACTCAAATTAAATTGAATGAAAATAACTTAACACTAAATAAGACTGAAGTAATGCTAAAATGACATCCTAAATTAGACGAAATTAACACTAAAATGAGACCAAAACAAGAATAAATTACAATGCGCTTGAGAAGAGATTTAAAAAGAACTGAAACGAGCCTGAGGTAAGAATAAAATTGTACTGAAATGGTACTAAAATTTAACAATTGAGACTAAAGTCAGGCTAAGATAAGACTTAATAAAACAAAAATCATACTGAAATAGATTAAAATAAGTTTTGAAAAAGATAGTAGGATGATAGTGAGAAAAAGTTAAGAAAAATTATAAAATTGAAATACAAAAAAAAGATTAAATCACAACAAATATTGTTTTTTTTCGTGTTTTCTCATTTTTCATTTGCTATCTTCATCATCGAAATTGTGTTTGTATTTTTTTTAAATAATGGGCGGAACAAATATCAATTTCTAATTTTGCCTTTTGTCACCCCCCTCCCCCCTCACCCCTTCGAAATTTACGAAAAACCCGAAGAGGGGAGTAAATAAAGTTTGAAATAATTTATGGAATTTTCGAAAAAATTATCAAATATCCGAAAGATGACAAGAGCAAAAAACAAATTGTAGAAGAAGAGATTTTTATCACCTTTGATATTCTTGGTTTATTGAATTTTCCGATAAAAAAAAAATGATTTATAGGTTTTGTGCAATGATATAGTATGCAATTTTGTTGCATACAAGCTTCCGTGCAATTTATTCCAATTTATTAGTTTTTGGCATTATTTTTTATTATCCCCCCTCGCGATGTTCCAACTCCGAGTGACAAAAGAAGGATTTGAAATTTATTCCGGCCTATAATTTAATATAATTAACATATAACGCATAATTAACATATAATTTACGAAAATGACAAAATATGATCATCTACAAAAAACATGATTTACAAAAATTATTAATAGTGAATAAAAATTGACAACCATAAAAAACTACAGTATGCTATTATAACTTTATTAAAGATTTACAGTAAAAATGTAAAACTTGAGCAAAAACAGAAAAAAAATCCAAAACTTCAAGACTTTAGAATTGGAACACAATTATAGGAATAGTGAAAAAACGGCTTAGGTAAAAATTTACAAAAAATACGAAAATGAAAAGAATTAAAAAAAAATGATCAAAATGTAAAAAAAACTGGCAAAAACTGTATTAACAAAAATCACCAAAAGTGAGAAATCCGCCAACGATTTATAGAAACTGATTAACATTTAAAAAAAGAGAAAAATTATAAAATTTAAAAAAATGTCGAAAATGCCAAAAGTTGCTAAAATGACAAAGAAGGAAAAAAATGACTAACAGCAAAATGACAAAAATGGCAAGACGTTAGAACTGGAACACAAATTACAGGATCAGTTAAAAGACGGCTAAGATAAAAATTTACAAAAAAACACGAAAGTGAAAAGAATAAAAAAAACAAAATGTAAAAAAACTGGCAAAAAAAATGATGCAACAAAAATCAACAAAAGTGAGAAACCTGCCGAAAATTTAGAGAAAACGGAGAGTTAATCACCGTAAATTTATTTTTATGAAATTATTTTATCGGCTATATCGGTGAAATTTATATTCTTCGAGAAATAATATTTAAGAATTGAGAGATTATAGACGGATAGAATATTAGAATAAGGTGAAAGATGTTGAAAATGAGCGGAAGGGTAATTTTAATATGAAAAACTTTTCATCGCATTTCATCGTTTTGTTCCTCACGGGCCTACTACCTTGCAGTGGTACAATTCTATCCGTTATCAACCACTGTTGTGTTAGACTCAACCCTGTCCGATTCTAACATTTCAAAATAGTTGATCCGTGATTGAACAAAAGTTAAGTATGTGGTGAAAATGCTTCTTAAAAATTTCTACCCGCTCATTTTCAACACCTGTAATTTTCTTCTAATCTTCTTCTATCCATCTATAATTTTCAATTCTTGAAATGTTCTCACTATAAGAACATAACATTCACCGATATGGCCGTGAAAAATTAATTTCAAAACATGAATCACGGTGATTAATCTTAATTAATAAAGTTAAACTTAAACCTTCATCCAAATTCCAATGTTTTAGAATCTTAATAAAAATGATTTTTAAAAACACGTGAAATAATGTTATTTGTTTTCTCTCGTTCCAATTCCAGTGAAATGCTGCTGGTGGTTAACGAAAACGGCGGTCCCCTGGGTCTGACGGCGATTCCAGACCCGGACATCGGTGGACTGCTGGTGCAGAGCGTGGAACCGGGCAGCCGGGCCGATCGGGGCCGACTGAGGCGGGGCGACCGGATCCTGGAGATCAACAACATCAAGCTGGTCGGGCTTTCGGAGAGTTCCGTGCAGGAGCATCTCAGGAAGAGCCTGTCGTCGTCGGAGCTGCGGCTCCGGGTGATTCGAGCGACGACTGCCCGGAATAAGCGGGACAACCGGGTGTCGCAGATGATCGAGGCCGAGGAGAAGCCGGCGGGGACCAAGGTGGCAACGGTTTCTCCGACCAGGAAGGTTCCGGGAGCACCATCGGGGATCAGTAATCTGCAGGCGGCCAATACGAGGAAACTGGGCAAGCGGATCGAGATTACACTGAAAAAAGGAATAAATGGGCTCGGCTTTTCGGTCACTACCAGAGATAATCAGGCCGGGGGTCAGTGTCCGATTTATATCAAGAATATCCTGTCGAAGGGGGCAGCCGTTGAGGACGGCCGATTGAAGTCGGGCGATCGGCTGCTGGAGGTAGACGACGTTCCGATGACCGGTAAATCTCAGAGCGAAGTTGTTTCGATTCTGAGGGCAACGGAATTTGGAGCCACCGTTAGGATTGTGGTCTCGCGACAGCACGAGCTAGCGGATGTTGAGGAGAGGGAAATTGTAAGTTGACTATTAGTTTTCGGTAATTTATTAAACTTATTTTAATATCATGAATACTTTCAGGGTTGTGGAGTGGAAAACGAGCACAAAAACACACCGCCCAAGCCTCCACCACCGGTTCTCCCGAAGTCAGCTCTAAAGCAAACTTCCCGGGCCCGATCGGAGGAGATTCTGGACTCCCACGATGGCACCAACGGTGGTCTCTACTACCAGTCGAAAAATGTACGGTCGCTAGTATCCAAAATGTCCCCCCCATCCTCTTCTGTGAATCAGGCCTATCAGCATACCAATGGTGGTCCGCCGCCGGTCCAAAAGAAACCCCTCACGTCGATCCTCAAATCGGCATCGACTAATCAGGTTTCCGAACTTTTCCAGGATCAACAGCAGCAACACGTGGGAGGGAATGCGGCAGGTTTAGGGGGCAGCAATTCTTCCTCCAGCGGAACGGTTTCCGGTTCGGGTATTCAGTGGAAGAATCGCGAGATCCTAACGCTGCACATACCGGTACACGATACCGAGAAAGCTGGTCTGGGGGTTAGTGTGAAGGGCAAAACCGGGTCCGGAAACAGCAGTAGTGGTTCCGCCGGGAGTGGCAGCAAACATGACGGCGATCTGGGAATCTTCGTGAAGAGTGTACTGCATGGTGGGGCTGCCAGTCGAGATGGGCGGCTGAAGATGAACGACCAGCTGCTGAGCGTTAACGGAGTTTCACTTCTGGGACAGTCGAATGCCGAGGCCATGGACACGCTGAGGAGAGCTATGCTGCAGACTAGTATGTTTTTTTATTGGTTTTCTTCTACTCAGATAAGAGATGTTAAAAACACACCTAATTTTTCTTCCACAGGTGGAACAAGCCATCCCGGTAAAATAGTTCTCACCGTAGCTCGAAGAGTCGGTCGACCGATGAGTACCGGGGAACTCGCGCACGATCCGGTGGACAATTCCAACTCCAGCGAACAGTCCGGTGCAACCGTGATATATCTCAGTCCGGAGAAAAACCAGCAGCAGCAACCCGGCAGCGAGAAATCGTCCCAGCACAAACGGTACAGCAATCCGGTGCTGGACCGGCTAACCGGGGGAACTGGTGCGGGCGGTTCCTCTCAGTCGCTGCAGTCTCAATCAAGTGCCAACAATGGTGGAAGTCCCACCAATACTTTGAATGGTCATCATAATTCGGCGTACCATCACCAGCACCAAAGACCGACACCGATGCAAGCTGGCGGTGCTCATCAGCTACGCAACGAGAGCTACTACATGGCCACGAACGACAACTGGAGCCCGGCCGGCGGAATCAATCTCAATGGGAGCAATGCGGTGCTGATCGAGGAAGATCCGGAACCCACCTCACCGTGAGTCTGATCTTTTAACTAGCACTACTCTGCCCCTACTCGCATAACAGTCCCATATGGATAGGAAACGCTAACAATATGGGACTGTTATGCGAGTAGGGGCAGTACTAGGGTTGGTCACGATTTGGATACCTAAGAACTAAGTATTCAAATGTCCTGCAGACAGGTTGGAAAATTTAGAACAGGTTTAGATATCCTGTTTTGTTGGTAAAGTGAAGGGAAACCAATCTCAGGAAAATAGGTAGTTAGAGAAATCTGGAGAGAATAATTAGAGTAGGCTTTCTTGTAGAGTCCACCTCTAAAAGATTCTGAACAGTTTCTGAGTGCACTGTGGAGATTCCTACAGATACCCTGGAAAATGTTTGAAGAACTTTGACTTAGACTTAGACTTGAAAGGGTTCCTGAGGATTCTTTACAGAGTTACGGTCTTGAGGGTTCATAAAGCCCTCTGGAGGTTCCTCAGAAGGCCCTGAAAAGTCTGGAAGGCCTTGGTAGTGTACCTGAGGGGAGTTTAAAAAGTTTCTTGGGGGGAAGGAGGCAGCGTTCCTGAGAGAACTACCGTGAGTTGCCTCTGGGGGCTCTACAGGTTTGATGAACGAACTGCTCCGATTTTGAAAGGTTCTGAGGGGACTCTGAAGAGTTCCTCAGACAGTTCTAGATAATTTTAAAGAAGATCCTGAAAAGATAATCAGGATACTCTGGAGAGTTTCCAAGGACATTTGAAAAGTTTCTATGGACTTCCTGAGAAGATTCTAAAGAGTTACTTGGGGGTCTCGGTAGATTTCCTGATGGGACTGTAATAAGTTCTAAAGAAGCTCTTGAGAGTTCGTTAAGGAACTCTGGAGAGTTTCTAAGCAGAATCTGGATTGTTCCTCAAAGCATTCTGAAAATTTCTTAAGGGGATCTGGAGAATCCTGTTAGAACTTTTGAACAGTCTCTGATATTCTTAAATTCCTCTTAAGAGATGGTGGCTCTAGAGAGCTCTTAGAAGGCTTCTTAGAAATAATCTTAGGGATTCTCGAGGTTTCAGAAGGCACTCTATATTTTTTCTTAGGAGACTCTAAAAAGTTACTTTGGAGATTTTGTAGAGTCTCTGAATAATCTGGATGATATTAAAGTGGAGAGTTCATACATATGGTGAAGATTTTCTGGGAATCTCTGAAGTGCAGTTCGTTAGGGGATTGTGGATAGCTTTGTCTAGTAATACATGTCAGTAGATTTCCGCAGGGTACTCCGGACGATTGATTCCTTAGGGCACTAAAGAATTCCTGAAGGGATTCCGAAAAGTTCTTCAAGAGACCTCGAAGAGTTATAAAAGAGATTCTGAAGAGTTTTTTTTAGAGGAACGGGGTTTCTTAGGGGACTCTGGGTATTGATAACGAAGTTCTGTACATACTCTGCAGAATTGTTTTCTGATACTTGATTACATTTCTGCAGGTCATCGGTCATCATTTTAAAAACTTATGTAAAAAAATCGAAACAAAAAGAAAATAGAATGAACATTCTTAAAATTGCCTAATCTTCATTTTTCTCAACAGCACCTTCAACCTAACCCGACCGATGGAAGGCGGCGCCCACTCGACGTCAACCCCGAACGGCGACGTCACCTATGCCAGCCAGCTTTCGCTGGATACCAATCCACCCGGGCTAGATGCCTTCTCCCGGGACGCCATCGGTCGCCGGTCAATGTCCGAGAAGCATCACGCAGCGCTGGACGCCCGAGAAACCGGCACCTATCAGCGGAACAAAAAACTCCGCGAAGAACGGGAACGGCAACGGAAGGCCGGCATGTCCGGTGCTGGATCGGTGGAATCGCTGACCAGCGGCCAGATGGGCCGGATGAATAGTTTGAAGGCCAAGTCGGATCTCAAAGCGGAAGCGCTGGATCGATTGGGCGAACTGGGACCCTCGTTGGGTATGAAGAAGTCTTCGAGTTTGGAGTCGCTACAAACCATGGTGCAGGAAATTCAGATGGCCGATGAACCGCGGGGACCGAATGCACTGAGGACGCCTAGGGGTCGGGGCCGAGAGGAGATATTGAGGGCGGCCGTCGAACGACCACCGGAATCTCGTTAGTTTTTGTTTTTCTTAAGATTTTTTTAGAAGTGATCTGAAGGTTTTTATTTCATTTTAGAAGCCAAGAAGCACTGGCTGCTGGAGGATGCAGCGCCGGAAGGCGACTCGGGTGGTTTTGCCCCTCGGGGAAGTCCATTCCAATCGTCGTTGAACGACGGAAAGCACAAGAACCGACCGAAAAAGAATGGCCTGTTCCGTGGAATCGGTCACATGTTCCGATTCGGCAAGCACCGTAAGGACGGCATCGCACCCATCAGTGACAACGTCCCAGCGGATTACACGGCTGGTGGCTGGAATGAAACATCCGCTGGCTCTTCTTCGTCGGCTCAACAGAAAACTCAAACCCTCACTGTTAAGAGTGCCAGTTCCAAGAACAGTCAAACTATTGGAGGAGGTCCGCTTCCAAACGGAACTAGTAGCGGATCCAAATCGAGGACCGGTTCGATTGAGCGGTCTGCCAGTGCCGGTGTTGTTCTGAATCATCCTCCTCAGTATCAACCTCCGCCACCTCCCCAGGGGCAGCAGGGTCACGGCCACCAAAACGGAGGAACCTCGATCCACCACACGGATGTGTTCAACCATCGGTATTCGCACTACGTCAACTACGAGGAGCTGCAACAGCAGATCAGGTGAGTTTTGATAGTCTGCTTCCGGGTTCGCGATCGATTGATCCTCGGAGATGTAAATACCTGCAAAAAATAGATGCAAACTTCACTCTCAGTTGTCATTGCCACGTCATCTGGTTTCGGGCTCATTTTCAGCGCAATAATAATATCACTGTTCATGTTAAATATTTTCATTCTGTTTCCCGGGCTGCGGATAACTTTTCAAAGCTATCACATTAACAAAATACTCTCATCGCTTAACTTCTGATGTTCTTGTTGAAGAATATCAATCTTCAAAGTTTCACTGAATGATCGTCGTCTAAGCCAATGTGGTATTTATGTTTTTATATTTTTCCATTCCATATTTTGCTAGTCTTGTTTGATTTTTTTAAATAAAAAAAAGTCCTTTACTCCAATGTTTATCGCTATTATCGCACAGAACCCGCCGTTTTAAGACCACAGTTTCTAGATCATTGGCAAAGCTCTAGTGTTTATAAACCTAAACAAAAAAAAAAACAAAACAATCCTCTATGTGTGTTCTGAAACTTTGCAGTAACCGACTAACGCTGGGCTCGCGGTCCTCGTCCTATGGTAATCTTGCTAGCTCTGGTGGTAGTTCCGCTAACCATATCTATGCTCTAATAAGCCACAACCTTAACAATAACGCTACCACGAAAAGCACCGGCTGCTACCGTACTACTACTGTTAGTCCTAATAACCCCGCTAATCAAACCGCCGCTGTTCCGGCCGCCGTCACAGTCTTAGCCTCGAGTCGACCCCGGTCGATTTCGCCCCCCACAACAACAGTGGTCCGCAGGGTCACTCCATCACCAGTCCCACTAGCATCGGACATAAGGCCGGATCTACTGCAAACCACCGAGCTGCTGGCGGCGGCAGGTTTGCTTACTTCCAACAACGTTCACCGACGGCCACGCCTCGTAACTCCGGCCCCGGAAGCCGAGGAAAACACCAACTACCATCCGCGGCAGCTAAGCAGCGACTACTGTCGGTATGTGAGCCGAACGCTTGGACCAGCACCGCCAACAACGGACACCATCCACCAGCGCCGGGGTACGGGTTCGTTATTCCTTCAGCCGGAACTAATGGACGCCGGTGTGCCTACCATCATCACCACCAGCAGCAGCTATACCATCAACATCAGCGGCAAAAGTACCACCAACACCGGCAACGGTGCGAGCAGCAGCAGCAGCAGCAGTACCAGCAACAGTGGACCTAGTAGTGGTCCACCTGTTCCGGTGGATTCCGTCCTGTCGGAATCCATACTGGAGCAGATGCGGCAACAGGTGCGCCGGCAGCGGGAAAAGGTTGAGGAGGAAAGGTAATGTCCCCGAGCGTAGTAGTAACTCCCCTCTCCCCCTTATAGGCTTGTGCCGCGCTTTGCTTGCTTTTTTCCATTTTAGCTAAATTAAGATATAGGCAGTAGTTTGAGATGAGACTAATTTTTAGTAATATTAAGGTGTGTGAGAGTGTTGGTTTAACTTTTAACAACCATTTTGAAATTACTTCCAGTGAAGACTCCGAACAAATTCTAAGAAAATTCCGAGGAATTACTGGGGGGTCTTGGAGAAGTTTTAAGAAGAGTCTAGAGGGTCCCTTAGAAGACTATGAAAAGTTCCTGGAAGCACTCTGAAAAGTTTCTCAAACTCTGGAGAGAGTATCTTAATGAACTCTCAACAGTGCCCGAGGGGACTCTAGGAAGTTCCTCTGAGGAGACACTAAAATGTTCTTAGAGGACTCTGGAGTATTCCTAAGGCACCTCTGGAGAGTTTCTGAAGTTCCTGGAAGAAACTCTGAAGAATTCCTAAGAAGACTTGGGGAATTACTGGGGGGTCTCGGAGGAGTTTTCGAGAAGAGTTTAGAGAGCCTTGTGACCTCTAGAGGGTCCATTAGAAGACTGTAAAAAGTTCCTCAAACTCTGGAGAGAGTATCTTAATGAACTCTCAACAGTGCCTGAGGGGACTCTAGAAAGTTCCTCTGAGGAGACACTTAAATTTTTCTGGAGAGGACTCTGGAGAAATCTTAAGGCGACTCTGGAGAATTTTGTTAAGTTCCTGGAAGGAACTCTGAAGAATTCCTAAGAAGACTTGGGAGAGTTCCTGTGGAAATTTCGAAGACCTTATCGGACTCTGGAGAATTTCTGTGGGAATTTTTATGACTTCGTAAAGAGACTCTGGCAAGTTTCCAAAAAAAAAAATTCTTCTCTTCTCTTTAGGAGACTTTAAAGGTTTACTGAAGTTACTTTGAAAAGTTTTTATGAATAATCTGGAGTTATTGGGGAGACTCTGTAAAGTTTCTGAGAAGACAACATTAAAATTTGTAAACGTACATTGAAGAATTCCTGAGGGAACTCTGAAGAAAGCCTGGAAAGTTTTTAGAGAATTCCCTAAGGGATTTCGGAAATTTCTTTGAATTCCTCTGGAGTGTTTTCGAGCTACTCTTTAGAGTTCCCGAGAAGACTCTGGAAAGCTCATGAAGGGAACTCGAGAGCATTTATTAGAGGACTCTGGAATATTCCTGATGGGAATAAAACAGGTTTTCTGAGATGATTGTGGAGATATCCTGAGTGAACTCAGAAGATTTCCTGAAGAAACACTGAAGAGTTTTCAAGAGAACTCCGAAAAGTTCTGTTGGAACTCTAGAAAATTCATACGGAGACTATGGAAAGTTTCTTAAGTTCCTGAAAGGAATTCTTGATAATTCTTGAAAGGACTTGACTGTGCAACCTCTGGAGAACTGATGAGACTCTTAAGAGTTGAGGGAAATTTGGAGAATTGTTGTTGGAACTTTGAAAAATTCGTGCTTGGAACATTGAAGAAACTAGGAAAAGATTCTGGAGATTTCCATGAAGGATTTTAGAAAGTTCTGTAGTGATTATGGAGAGTTTTTGAGGTTACCTTTTAGAGTTTCGGAGAGTCCGTTACAGGAATTTGAAGAGCGTCTGAATGGAGGCTGTAGAACCCCTGAGAAGACATTGAAGAGTTCCCGAATGAACTCAGGAGATTTTTTAAAAGGCTCTGGAGATATCCTGAATGCATTATGTAGAGTTCTTGAGAAGACTCTTAGAATTCTATAGAATTCCTGATAGGATTCTGAGGAGTTCTTGCGGCTACTCTACAGAGTTTTTGAAGTGATCCTGTGGAACTCTAAGGGAGGCTCTTATCTCGATGAGGGGACTCTGGAACATTTCTAAGAAGACACTGGCCAGTTCCTGAAAGGATTACGAAAGTTTCTAGATTTTAGAGTTTTCCTGTTGAATTTTGGAGGGTTTCAGAAAAGAAGATGAATTGACCCTGTGACTTTCTGAAAAGATTCTGAATAGTTCCTAAGGGGACTTGGAGACTTATGAGAAAACTTTTGAAAGATCTGTGAGGGATTCTGAGGAGAGTTTTTGAAAAGCACACAAAAAAAATTATACTTTAAAAAAGGTTTAAATACAACACATTTAACAAATTGTCAAACTATCAAAGTTGTAAAATTTATTCAAACTGGCCGGTTTTTCAAAATCGTTAAAATTGGCAAATTTTAAAACTGTAAGAACCTAAGATTTTCTAAAGGAACTTTAGTGGATTCACAAAGGAAATTCCTAAGGTGAAAATGTAAGAATTCTGTGATGACTGATGGAGGTTTAAGAAAGAATCTGAAGAGTTCCTCAAGAACTTCAGGAGAGTTGCTGAAGAGAACTCGTGATTCCTAAAAAGACTTTGGAGAGTTCCTCAAAACATTCTTGAGATGACTCTGGACAGTTTCTGAAAAGACTCTGGAGATTTTTCGGAGGAGATTGTGGGGAGTTCCTGAGGAGACTTTGGAGAGTTGAAGAGATTTCTTTGGAGAGATTTTAAGATAATTCTTATCTTATTCTATTTTAGATTCTTATTCTAGATCTTAAGAAAGATTCTGAAGAGTTCCTAAGGAGAATCTGGAGAGATTCTTGAAGATAGTCCGGAGAGTTTTGGAGAGGATTTTAGAGACTTCCTGTGGAGTCTTTAAATGAAACTGGAGATTCCTAAGGAGAATCTGGAGAGATTCCTGAAAATAGTCCCGAGAGTTTTGGAGAGGATTTTAGAGACTTCCTGTGGAGTCTTTAAATGAAACTGGAGATTTTCTGAGAAGACTCTGGAGAGATGATGATATGACTGAGGAAGTTTCCATTGGTTATTTTGGGGACTTTTTAAAGAGATTTTGAAAGGTTCTTAAAAGGCTCAGTAGAGTTTATGAGAAGTTCTTGAGAAGACTCTTAGGATTCCGTAGATTTCCTGATACGATTCTGAGGAGTTGTTGCGGAAACTCCGCAAAGTTTTTGAAGTGATCCTGTAGTACTTTCAGGGAGGCTTTTCTCGATTCGGGGACTCTGGAATGTTTCTAAGAAATCTCTGGCCAGTTCCTGAGGGGAATCCTAAGAGTTCCTGTATAGATTGTAAAGTTTTCCTGGTGGATTCTGGGTTTCTGAAGGCACTCAAAAGAGTTTCTAATTTTACCCTGTGAGTTTCTAGAATGATTCTGAAGAGTTCCTAAGTGAACTATGAAGAATTATGAAAAAAAACTTTTGAACGTTTCTGTGGAGGAAGCTGAAGAGTTTCTGAGTAGAGTTCTTGAAAAATACACCAAAAACTTTTTTTTGTTGTTTTTTTGTTTTTTACTGGGATTTTAACACTCTCGTGTTATTCATCCCCTATGACACAAAAAAAATATAAAAAAGGATGAAAATAACACATTTAAGAAATTGTCAAACTTTCAAAGTTGTCAAATTTATTAAATTGGTCGATTTTTCAAAATTGTTAAAATTCGGAAAGGAACTTTAATGGATTCCTAAAGGGACCCTTAAAAATTCTAAGATGAAAATAAAAAAATATAGAAATCTATAATGATGACTGATAGAGGTTTAAGAAAGAGTCCGAAGAGTTCCTGAAGAGCATCAGGAGAGTTGCTGAAGGAAGCTCTGGATAATTCCTAAAAAGACTTTGGAGAGTTCCTGAAAAACTCTTGAGGGAAACTCTGGACAGTTTCTGCAAAGACTTCGGAGAATTTTTGGAGGAGATTATTGAGAGTTCCTGAGGAAACTTCGGAGAGTTGCAGAGGTGGCTTTGGAGAAATTCTAAGATAATTCTACGGGGTTCCTAGAAATACTCTGAAAAGCTCTTGAGGAGAATCAGGAGCGAATCTCCTCAGGGTTCCTGTAGATAGTTCGGAGAGTTTTGGAGAGGAGTTTAGAGACTTCCTGTGGAGTCTTTAAATAAAACTGGAGAGTTTCTGAGAAGACTCTGGAGAGTTCATGACTAGACATAGGAGATTTCCATAGGATATTTTGAGGACTTTTAAAGGAAATTTCAGAGAGTTCGAAAAAGGCTCAGTAGAGTTTATGAGAAGTCCTCGAGAGGACGCCTGAAGTGTCTTATGAGATTCTGAAGAGTTTCTTATGAGACTCTGGAAAGTTCCTGGGGGAACCCTGGAGAGTTTCTGAGAAGACTTTGGAAAGCTTCTCAGATGATTCTAGAGAATTTTTTTAGGCAACTGTGAAAAGTTTCTGAGTGGAATGTTTGTAGAGGAATACTGGAAAGTCTCATAAGGAGCTTGGGGGGAAATTTCTTGAAAAACGCTGAAGAGTTTCAAGAGAAAAAAAAACGTTTAAAACGTTAAAAAAGAGTGTTTCTGAGGGAACTCTAAAATGTTTAAGCGAAAGTTCTCGAGAGTTTCTTTAGAAAAGTTTTTGTCATATGTCCACTACTGCAAAAGAACTCACAAAATTGTTACAGATCAACAACACTCACTCAAAAAGATGGAAAAATGTATTTTTTTATAGTAGTTTCTAGGTTATGAAAAAATATAACACAATTAACCAAATTAAGTTATCTATTTAAATTTGCATGCCTTTAAGGTTTACCCAAGAGTAGCTTTAAAGTAGTTAGATTTGAAGGTATAGAATTCATCATTTCACGCAACATTGCATGCTTTTCCTAGTTTGAGGCCTAATCCATTGCCTACCCGTAGGCGCATTACTTGTTCAAAAATTCATACTGATTCATACTCATTTATCATTCATTCGTTCTTTTATAAGTCGTTATTTTAATCAGAATTTTATCAATTAAAATTTGTGAAGTGTGTGAAGTTTTGCTCGATCGTTCGTTTTTGTCGTTTGTTTCCCCCCGATTTGTATGTTTTACTTTGTGCCGATTGTACCAAGCTTTATTTTTCATTTTGGAAAATGTTTTTCTTCTCTTCTATACTTTTTTGTTTCCGCTTTGGGTTGTTTTACTTGAAAAAAAAACTTGTAAAATATCCAAACTGTACCGTAATTTAAAAAATCCGAAACTCTAGTCGACGACATCACCATTATCATTCCCAAAGATCAGCTCGCAACACACCCCCGGTGGACCTTAGCAGTTTGCAGCATCATCAGCAACAGTTGGCTCAGCAGCAACAGCTCAAGTTGAAACAAGGCCGGCCCGTATCCAGTTATTACGACGGGGCGGGTGCACCGACTTACGAAATCATTCAGCACAATGGCCTCGGGGGATCGCAGCGGAAGTCCAGTCAACCTTCTTCGCCCTCCAAACAGCTGCAACAACAACAGCAGCAACAGATCAATGGCAACAGCAACAGCAACAACAACTGGAACGGGACGATCTCATCGACCGGAAGTGGGGGCAGCGGAAGCACCGGAGGACCTCCACCCGGCTACCATCATCAGCCTCCTAGTGGGCATGGTTCGATCCGCAGCCGGGGCCCATTTGTGACCCAGGTCCAAATCCAGAACCCGCTGCCCTATCAATGATCCGAAGCCTAACTGAAGGCGCTTTTGGATATCTCAAACGGTTTTGTTCAATCACCCCTGAATTGGTTAAATTATTAGGCATCAGGCAAACCAAACTGTTCAGTCTCGAGTTCTCGATCCGTCAAAATGATGTTTTAAATCATTTGTTTCTTTCGTTACCATTTACGTTACGAATTATTAGGCTCTAGTTACGCGGAACCGTTACGTTAAGTAAGAAGTATTTAGCAGGTTATATTTACAGTTTTCATATCATGTCATAGTCCGTATCATCAACAAGCTTGTATAATTATTTACTTTTTTTTTACCAAACTGACCACCTTGAAATGTTTCTAAGCTTCTACTTACTATTTCATTAGTTTTTTATCCACTTTTTTTACTTCTAAACGAATCATTTCAAAAGACTCATAATAAATCGCTTTCATGTATGTGTGAGTAAAGTCTCTATTGTAAATTATTATAATTTAACATTCGAACAAAAAAAACAATAAAGCATCGAACCGCATCCCGTTAAAAAAAATCGAATAAATCGCGCTGTGTAAATAATTCAAAGCCTGAAACAAACATAGGAAGAAACATTTTTTTTTCGGTTCCAAATCTCCGCTAGTTAAATTTAAAAGAATAAAAAAATCGTGTAAATAATACCTTTAAATAAACCTAAATATTGTAGGGAATAAACTAATAAGAAAAAAAATCCTTCCATTTATATTAAAAAAAAAGTAAGTTGATCTTCATTGATGTTTATCTTTATTGAAAACAAGAGAGAAAAATAAACTATCGGAAAACACAACCGTTCCCGGAAGGTTTTGGTGCAACCGGTTAAAAATTGCACCACGTTTAAATTAAAATCAATATTAATAGTTATTATATTAAAGAGAGATAAAAAATAAAAGAAAGAGCTGTACTTACTTAGGTTTAGAGGCAGAAAAAAACTAATACTGATTGAGTCCGAAAATCGGTGATCAATATGAGAAAAAAAAACTTAAAAGTTCTCAACCGAATTCCATTTGTTAAGTATCGGATGTTAAAGTTTTAAGGCTTTGTACTTATACTTACTCAAAAAGCGAAAAAGAAACAAAAAACCGCGTTGGTATTTCCGATCAAGAGTAGATATCATTGTGTAAAATATATTCCAAAACTAAAAAGATTACAACAAGCCGTTCCAGTTTTTTTTTCAGCGGAACTGAAGAGAAAAAATCCTTATCATCGTCGACTTTCCCCCGGACTTCAGAGTAAAAGATTACCCGCAATCCGGTTGAAACCGGCCGGCTTAAAACGTTGTGACTTACTTTAAAACATTCACTAGAAGGTGATTGATTAGCGCTACTTATAGCGCAGTTATTCTTCCTCGAGGGTCAGACAAATCGCGCTAGATTAATTCAAATGAATCGTTTGAGATGTTTTAGTTTTACGTTTTTTTTCCAATCGTCACTAGACAGTGTGAAACCGGTTCAAACCCGGATTAGCGGCCAGCTGACCAGCTGATCGGTGCCTGATCTCTTATGAAGGTTCTTGAGATTAATCAGATGAACTGGTTTTCGCTGGGAAATGATGACACACGGGTAGGAGTTTAGTTTTCGTTATTAAAATAGAAGATTCGAAGGGTCAATTCTGACGATTGATTGATTGATACGTGTGCTCTACTAGCAATGAAATGTAGTTTTGCGATTCGGGCATTTAGTGCGAATTAAGTTACGCATCAGATTGCTGCGTGTCCCGATGGAGGTTTTGCTACATTGTTTCGATTTAAGTTACGTTTTTTGTTGTTGTTGGTATACTCTTTCGCAAGTCTTATCAAACGGCTAATTAAGCCGTTTTATTAAGGGAGGATTCGTCGAAATTCCATTCTTTCGAATGATCGAAGACTGCAATTATTGAATTGATAATAACAATAAACCAATCGGACTTGCATCACGTGATGTGACAAGGGTAGCATAAGCTATTAACAAAATAAAGATGAAAATACAAAAAAAAAAACAGAATACAAAATTTACAAAAATTATCAAATATCCATAAAGGTCAAATTTTATTAAAAAGAATTGAAAATATTGAATGAAGGCGACTAAAAAAAAAGGATGAAATGAGACATAAATAAAAATGATAAATTATCAAGAAAGGTCAAAATTTTTATGAAAATTGTTGTTGATAAAATATGAACTGAAGTCACAGTACCCAATTGACCTGACATAATCGAGACAGTGAGTAATAAATTATTGTCCATAAACCGGAACATAAACCTTAAAAGTCATAAACCAAAAAAAAAAATCTCATGACGTAGACTGACTACCTACTATCAAGCGTTAGAATCGTCCTCCCCCTGGATACAACAAGGTAAAAATTGCGAAAGGTCAATAAATTTGGGTTACAGCTGACAGCAGACGTGTGTTCTCAACAAAAGTGGCATAAAGATAAGATGTGATAATGACCGGATATGCTTTGCAGTCGCGAAAAGCTCTCATCTGCTAGAAGATACAATTGAAAGCCCACAGTTTGAAAAAGTTTGGCGCCAAGGAGGCGGCCCATCAAATGACGAGTTAAGAAGAAGCTTGCAAAATACCCAAAAATTTCCCATGCAGGTTCATGAGCAGCTAAATAAAATTTAATTTTTATGATGATAATTTCAAATTCTTCGAACACTTTGAATGCATGGCCGCAAGGTTAACGTAGAATTACAACAACCTGTCTTGTTCATGTGTTTTTTGTAATAAGTTTCAGAACTGGTTTGGAATTGGAAAACTTGCTGATGTGATGCAGTACATTTCTATACCCTCCTTAGTCTAATCGAGTCTTGAAGAACGGAAAAAATAGCGAGCACACTGAGGCATTTTTTAAAACGGTTTTTTACACCGTTTTGGCGAATTACCACGGTTATTCGTTTTCAAAAAAATAACTTAGGAGTGGGATTAGCTTTAACTCTGAGGCTTAAGATGGGAAAGTGAGGCCTGAGGTCTAAAATTTGACACCTAAAAACTTAGACATAAGACCTGAGAAATATGGTATGAATCATCAGAATTGAGACTAGAGACTTGAGACCAGACACACTGAACATGAGATATATTGCATGAGAGACATCATACCTGAAACTTCAGATATAAGACTTGAGACGTAAAACCTGATACCTGAGATTTGACATACAAGACCTGAGATCTGAGACTTTAAACATAAAACATAAGGCATGAGGCATGATACATCAGACTTGGGACTTGAGACATGAGAAATGCGACCTGAAAACTAACAATTTTTTCTGGTTGGAGGTCGCGTAAAATACCTTGAATTTTTTGAATAATGAATAAATTTTTTTCTGATCCAGGGGGTCGCGTAAAAACCAAAGACAAATATAACAATCAAGGCAAAATAAAAATAATGATAAAATGAAAAATCACAACCATCACCAAATCAAAAAACTTAACCCATATCACAAAAATGACAAAGAAAAAAACTACAAAATAACCGGAAATGACTGAAATGACATGGGCTTGGTGAATCATTTTTACCTATGATTTTTGACCCAACAATGCACAAAAAAATTAAAATTTTTGTATTTTTTTTAGTAATTCTTTATTTGAAACGGCTCATACAATTAAGTTTTAAGGAGCCAAACTCGCTTTTTTGTTTTTACAACCGTTTTTTTAGCTTAGCACTTTTTTAGAAGAAAAAGAAGATAGAAAGGGAAATATGAAAATAAAATAGAGTTATAGGTGAAGATCGATAGCTTTTAGAAAAAAGTAGATTTCAAACATGTAGTCCAAATCTAGCACAGCTAGTACATCTCTCACTGGAACGTAAGGTGGTTTTCCTCGGGCCCTAAGGGAGTCTATAAAATTCGTTCTGGCGACAAGATGAACCTCACACGACCAAACAATATGCTCAATGTCGTGGTAACCTTTGCCACAACCACACAAATTGCTGCCAGCAATATCAAAACGATAGAGTACCGCGTCTAAGGAATAATGATTGGACATGAGACGGGAAAATATACGAATAAAATCCCGACTCAGGTCCAACCTATTAAACCAGGGTTTAAGGCTTACCTTTGGGATAATCGAGTGGAGCCACCGACCCAATTCATCCTCGTCCCATTTGCGCTGCCAGTTGATAAGAGAGTTTCGTCGGACCAAAAAGTAAAGGTGATGGAAAAATTTTTGTAATAAAACTTTAAGTAACAAAATATAGAATTCGCTTTTATCGATGGTTGAAATCTTTGAATTTGTTTGAGAGTCTCTGGTAGACCAAAATTTTTTGTTTCGAGCATAAAATAAGTTTTTTTTAGGTGAGCCTTCTATTTCCTCAAAAAAAAAAAAACTTTTAAAAATGATTTTAACTTTTGATGTAAATAAATCAAATTTTCAACAAAACATTAAGAGATTTAAATAATGTTGGATAAAATTAGCTTGATGCAAACTTGAACCAAATTTATGATTTTTGACTTAAAAAAAACTGCAGAATTAATAATGTTAAACAATATACCGAGAATATATAGAATTTTGTAAACATTACTTAGGTGAATATCAGTTAACTGTTTCTTTAACAAAAATTTAACATAAAGGATAAATTTCATAGTGAAATTTTTTTGGATAATTTTTTTTATATAAAATATAAAATATAAAATATAAAATTTTTTGCATGAAACAAAACTTATAAATTTAACTTTAATTCTACATAATATTTATGCTTTTCAGCTAAATTGTGTGTACAAACTAATTTTGAATAAAAAATTTAAATCTGGAAATTTAATTGACAAGCTAATTTTTAATTGATTTTTATAGCCGAATTATTTTTATTATTTTAAGAGGAGAAATCACCGTAAATTTGTTTTATGAAATGAATTTGCGGCTTTATCGGTGAGGGTTAAAGAGTTGAAATGAAAGACGGATAGAAGATCAGAAGAAAATTCTAAGGTGGTGAAAAGAGCGAAGAGCATTTGAAATAGAAGCTTGACCACATGCTAAATTCTTTGTCCCGCATCAATTAACTGTATTGAAGAAGTAGTACCCAATAGAGAAGGCACTACATTTTTCGATACAGTTAACACTAAACGTACCGGAAGCGGTCAAATGACGGTTTTTGAACTTTGAACGATGATTACGCCTTATATAATTGTTTTTTCGCAAATTTAACGACAGGACTATTTTTTATTTTGAAATGCAAGTATTTTTGCGTTTTTAAATTTTTTTTTAGTGTTACGGTTTTCGAATAACGTATGTGGTATACCTATTCATACCGCGAGCGGTCAAATAACGGCAAACACCGTTTTCGCTAAAACTCCCTTGTTTCTCAACCGATTTCTATCAAATTTATAGTTTTGAAAAGCTTATAACTTGACTCAAATATGTTTCTAAGACAATTTTCAGCTACAATCAATAACTTTATAGTTATTTACAGTACAAGAAAAATTTTATGAAAAAACATGCTTCAGGAAAAAAGTTGTACATCAGTTATTAAGTGCTCGAAAAAAATTTCACTTAGTGCCTGAGAAAGCTGAAGTTAGAAGCTATATGTTGTACATATGGAAAGTTTTTTTGAAAATTTTCTAAGATCATGGCCACAAAAAATGTAAAAAAGTTGTGTAAAACCCGTACTTTTCAATCAATCAACCGCCAAAGCTGTTCCTGTTACAGTAGAAAATTTTGAAAAAGTGAATTGAAAAGTAGACGTAATTTGTCACATTTTGGCATCTTTAGATTTTTTGAAATACGAAGTACATAATTTATGACGACTTTTCAAAGGTAGCTGTTTTTCGAACTTTTTATAAATTTGGATTTTCTAAGACAATCCCTACACCTAAGCTCAGCTTTGCACTGGATTTTGAGTACGTTAACGTAAGTTTTAGGCAATAAAGCTATATGCAAAAGAAAGCTTATTTCATACCGGTTCTAGTGGTGTAACTGCATTGGCGGTGCAATGCTTGGCAAAAATATGATAAATAAAACAGTGAACTAGTTTCTGAATTTTGAGAAGTCAGCACAAATTCTTGCTTGGCAGACGGGCGCAGTGGGTGGTAATATCTCAAAGCTATTTTGCACACGAAGACGGATGAAAAGAAACGAAAAAACGAACAAGCATTAGCTCAAATTTTCTAGTTTTACTTTCAGAAATATATTTATTATATTTTTGTAAAGCTGTGCACCGCCAATGCAGTTACATCACTAGAACCGGCATGAAATTTGCTTTCTTTTGCATATAGGTTCATTGCCTAAACTATACGTTAACGTACTCAAAATCCAGTGCAAAGCTGAATTTGGGTGTAGGGATTGTCTCAGAAAATCCAGATTCATAAAAAGTTCGCAAAACAACTACCTTTGAAAAGCCTTAAAAAATTATGTATTTAGAATTTTAAAAATCTAAAGATGCCAAAATGTGACAAATTACGTCTTCTTTTCAATTCACTTTTTCAAAATTTTCTACTGTAACAGGAACAGCTTTGGCGGTTGATTGATTGAAAAGTACGGGTTTTACACAACTTTTTTACATTTTTTGTGGCCATGATCTTAGAAAATTTTCAAAAAAACTTTCCATATGTGCAACATATAGCTTCTAACTTCAGCTTTCTCAGGCACTAAGTGAAATTTTTTTCGAGCACTTAATAACTGATGTACAACCTTTTTCCTGAAGCATGTTTTTTCATAAAATTTTTCTTGTACTGTAAATAACTATAAAGTTATTGATTGTAGCTGAAAATTGTCTTAGAAACATATTTGAGTCAAATTATAAGCTTTTCAAAACTATAAATTTGATAGAAATCGGTTGAGAAACAAGGGAGTTTTAGCGAAAACGTCGTTTGCCGTCATTTGACCGCTCGCGGTATGATTAGGTATATACAAAGTGTCGGTATGTTTAGTGTTAATGATGGATGGTTCGACTGCCATGTGAGTGTGCACATGTGCCGAACGGACAAAAAATTAAAAAAAAAATCGCACAATAGAAGACTTAACAGAGCAACCACATGCTAATTTTTTTGTCCGTTCGGCACATGTGCACACTCACATGGCGGTCGAACCATCCATAATCAACTGTATCGAAAAATGTAGTGCCTTCTCTATTGGGTACTACTTCTTCAATACAGTTAATTGATGCGGGACAAAGAATTTAGCATGTGGTCAAGCTTCTATTTCAAATGCTCTTCGCTCTTTTCACCACCTTAGAATTTTCTTCTGATCTTCTATCCGTCTTTCATTTCAACTCTTTAACCCTCACCGATAAAGCCGCAAATTCATTTCATAAAACAAATTCACGCTAATTTTTAAGTTCATGATCTCTTATATTCCTCAACAGTTTTCTGTTGTTTGTAAAACTCATTTCCAAGCTAAATCTTTTTCTGAATTTTGAATCTGCTTTCTGAATCTGAATTCTAAACTTGAATTCAAAAATTGAACATTGAATCTGTTTCCGAATTTCTCTACAATTTCTGAAATGAACAAAAAATATGATTCCGTATCTAAATTCCAGATCAAAATTTTATGAGCCCAGTCTTAGAGCCCTCAGTCATGAAACTTTTGTTTAAATTCCTAATCAAAATTCATAATTGAAATTATTTATTTTTTATTGGTATTGTTAATCTGAATTAAAATATGAATTTCAAATGATGAAACTGAATCTGAGTTTTAAATTTTGAATCGCTATTTAGAAGCTTTAAATGTTTGAATTAGTATAAGAACTTCATATTTGAAAATAAAGCACTTTTTTCTTTTTTTTTCATTTTCGGAAACTTTTTATGAAAATATTGAAAATGCATATGATTTTTGAAAAACAAGATTCAACTTTGATATGAAATGCAAAACCAAATTTTAAACAGGAATTCAAAACAGTTTATCATTTCTTATGATTATTCAAAAACAAGAATCCTAAACTGGATACAGAATCCGCAAAACGGAAATAAATATACAATTTTGGTTAAGAGAATATTTATCTCCGGAATGGGTTTAATTTTATTTAAAATATTATATTCAGACCTGGAGTCCTACGAACAAGTGAGAAAATTTCGAAAAACTTAGGTTTTGGCATCAGATTTTAGTCTTGATTGTCACCCTTGAAAAACCTTACTCCATTATCATAATTTAATTAGGAATTTAAAATTCTGAATGTAGAGTTGAATACCTCGTTTGCTTTTTTGGACCGTCATGGGGGTTAACCCCCAAACCCCCCTCTCTCGTTCCTACGGCTATGTCCTGGATCCTAGGCCAAATCCATAGTTAAGAGGTCCGTTGACTATTTTTTGCCATATTAGTTCTCATTTCACAGTTTGTATATCAGACCAAGAGAATATTAAGTATGTTAAGTCCTTTTTAACAGACAATTACTGGATAAACATTGATAACCAATGATCACGATCCATTCAGAAGAAAAATATATCTTTTTCGACTGTAGGGATCAATTAAATCCATAAAATACATTTTGGAAATTTTTTTCTTAAAAAAAGCTGAGAGTTTACAATTACTTTGAAAATATGGTATTATGAAGTTCATATCACACTCTTACGATTGACATATTGGAATAAATATTTTTATCATAATGTGGGAAACATTTTGAAGTGATAAAAAAGATCTTCAAATCAAGTTTTGTTAAATTTTGAAACAAAGATCAATAACACGATTTTTTTTAATTTGTTGAGATGACAGAATTTTTGTTTTGTTCTATCTGGCACATTTTTCTAAAACATTTGATATTTATAAGACATCCCGGTTTCAACTCCACCGGGCGCAGCTCCTGATAGTTTGGCGGGTTCATGTCCTTTGGAACAAAATGGACAGAATTGGCCACATACCACTCAAGGACACTTTTAGAACAGTGGCATGATGCCAAATCTGGCCAAAATAGCGGAGCTTCATCGTGCTACTGCTAGAATGGCAAAAAAAGGTCCTCGAGGAACTCAAATTTGTAGATCTCGTAATTAACTGTGCCCTTTGTCACGAAAGGCTCACTCCTCCCTCAGTCCGCAAGAGCACATGGCCTGCCAAACGAGATATTTGGAGACGAACTTCGTCATTTTCTTCTTATTTAATTTGTCGTCCACATCAAACTTGCTCTTGTCGCTGAAAAACTCCAACCCCGGAATTTGCTTAAAATCGGCTTTAATATACGTTTCGTCGTCCATCACACAGCAGCCATATTTTATCAGCATCTTCTCGTAGAGTTTCCGTGCCCGAGTAGCCGTCGATTGTTGCCGCTCATCGCAGTTTGAGAAATTGTGTATCTTGTATGTACGTTGTCCAGCTCTCTTTTTTGCATTCTGGACGTAGCTCTGCGACATGCCGATCTTTTTAGCCAAATCACGGCTTGAAACGTTGGGATTTGCTTTAATCATCCGTTTGACTTTTCCCTCCGTCTTTTTGTTTTCCGGTCCCGGTTTTCTTCCAGCTCCTGACGTGGTCCAACGTCAGCCGCTCTTGGAACCGCTTCAACACTCTGGAAATGGGTTGAATGGTGAATGACTCAGCTGCCGGTGCGACAGGCAGGAAATTCCAAGTTTTTGGAAAGAATTTGTTCTCTCGGCTCGCGTTGGTTCACCTCCCTTTTCGTTAAATAAAAAAACACGACTACGAGTTTGACAGCATGTGAACAACACACATCAATGAGAAAGTGTGCAAAATTTGGTTGATTTTTACCCAATGATAAAAAAGTTATGCCCTGTTGAATGTGTCTGAATAAATCCCTCGATGCATCGAAATCAAAGTGTTCAGAATAACGGTTGAACTTCCTGATAACACCCATCAGTGCACTATTAGCACCGTAGTTGTTCTGGCGAAGAGGGGAAGAGCTGTAAATTCCGGTTTCGTAGTCATTGTGATCGAACCACTATCGAACACTCAGGTTAACTGATTCCAAAAGCGGAGGACAGTCAATTCCCGATGCCAGGATATCGGAGATAAGTAAGGCCATGTGGCTGCTCGGCGGGCTTGTAGCGTGTCTAGTAGACTGCCCCAAATTTGTATGGGAAATTCAAAACCTGTAAAATGTTATGCGCTGCAGGCTGAAATTGATCCTAGGCCTTGTGCAAGATTTCATGCCAAATTTGGGCCAGATCGGATCACGGGAAGGGGTCGCTCAACGAGCCTGAAGTTTGTATGGTACTTTGAGACATTTGGTTCTGCAGAAACATGGAAAACCAGTTTTTCGTCAATAACTTTGGTTTCCTTCCGCCGACTTCTTTTGAAAACGGGTTTTCTCAAAGCCCAAACCATGACAAATATTTCATCCGAAACAGCAATTTTATTCGCATAAAGATATAAAAGATATGAGGCTTCAAAAATGGGCGAACTAAGCTGCAGTAGAGACTTTTCAGGCAGTACACGTCTCTAAAATCCTTCGTCACGCGGAATATTAAGTCCAATAATCGGAAAGCTTTATCAACTATGTGGTTTGTATGTGTCTTGAAGTCAAGTTCCTGATCAAGAACCACACGCTCAGGCAAATTCTTATTGTAATTTTCATAAGATGAGTCTTATGAATCGATTTTTAGATCGCAAAATTGTTTTTCATAAGAGTTTCATGAAATTCTTTTAGTTTTCATAAGACCATCTTATGAAAAATAGAACAAACGGCATTGTGAAAATATATAGCAGAAAACTGTCTGGATAACGAATCCTCAGATTTAACGGTTAGCTTTCTTTCGGTAAGGTAACTATGGAACAAATCTAATACGTCCGAGTTTTACATTAACAGTTTCATGATTAACGTTTTAAAGGGAGCGGACAGGTCTGTATAGACTGCATCAGTTTGAATAACCGCTGTAAATCTGCCTTGCACGAAAGATGTAAATGTCAATAAGATCGTACTTTTTAAGCGCTTAGGCAATAAACCACATTGATCATTGGAAAAATATTGCGAAAAAAAAAATCCTTGTTAACCAGTTTGAACAATTTGGCAATGGCACATGTGGCGGAAATTCCGCTGTAGTTATTTACGTCCCTTCTGTCCCCTTTTTTGTGAACGGGGAACATAAAAGCATCTTTCCACGGCGAAGGAAAAACATATCCGTTTGATAGGATACAATAAGCGTTTCAAAAGTGGCGGGTATTCCGTCCGGGCCAGAGGAAAAAGAAATTTTCACCTTGGCAGTCGCCTTCAAAATAGTTTCCTCTTCTAAAGCTTAGTGCATTTAGAAAATGGGACAGTTACGAATGCGAGTATCTCAAAAACCATTCGTTTGATCTAAATACTTTCATTGAAAGAAAAGTAAGAAATTTAATAATAATTTATTTAAAAAAAAATCAAAAAATTATCTATCGTTTTTTGTAAGAATTTTTTTTACTTTATTCTTAGTACCTCCTATCGGTCAGCGCACACTTTTTTCAGTCATGATTTTGATCAGGTTTTCAAACGAAGTATAAACTTCGTCTGATCTGTATTTTAGGTAGTTGCATCCTCCCTTCTTCAATTTCCGCTACTTTTCTTTTAAAAAATACTGAGAGAAATTTAGTGGATTCAGCTGTTTCGAAATTGACAAAACACGATTATTTTTGAGCCACTTAAAAGCGTTTTAATGGAATTTCTGTTGGCAAAATCTGAAAAAAAGAAAGAAGAAAAACCATCATGGGATTGAACTTCAATTATAATCGGTTAGTATAGATCGTAGAATACGAACAATACATACAAGATCATTCTTAGGCTTTTAAAAACAGAATCTTGAAAAATCATTATATTTTTAACAAAATAACCAGCAAATACATACTTTAATATGCTAGAAACCTTGCCCCGGGCAGACATGTTATGGATTCAGCCGCTGGAATTCGTTTGAAATAGGGTTTTCATAAGTTTTGTCGTCCATCGAAAATCATCTATCTCAAAGCTCGGTACCGGCTTTACAGCTTACAAACTCTGGAAATAGCAAAAATGTGTTGTTTAAGGTTAGATTAGTTTGAATTACTCAGAACTTGGCAACACTCTCAGTTTATCGGAATTTTTTTTTTGACATTTCAGCGATATACACTTAGTTTTCTGCTAGATCAAAATTAAAAATCTTGTATGAGACATGACTTCACTGATGATCATTAACCGTAATTACCGATCATGTGTTTCACTCCAATGCTTCATTTCCACTTTGTAGACATTTTTGACAGTGTTTGCATACTTTTCCACCACTCCCGCACAGGAATTCTTTGAATAATCAACATTTTTGTATGATAATGATGGATTTTGCCGGAAACTGTGCAACACTATTTTTTTCTTTTTCTCTTGAATCGAAAATATCTCAAAAACGCGTGAATTTAAAATTTTGAAAAAAAATAGGTCGAATAATAAAATAGGCAGCAAAATGCTGTCAAAATGAATGTCCGATTACTAGTAAATGAGCTATCAGCAAAACAAAAGTGTCCCATTTCTAAAAGAACTAAGCTTTATTTTTATTGATCTCAACTTTTAAAATGTATACGGATTTCGAAATTAGAACAGTTTTTTTTGAATATGGTTTTACAATTAGCATGCATTCTTACACGAGCTTCGGGAAGGGTCTGAATTTTTGGGCTGCAGGATAATATTTATTGCTGCCTAAATGTTCGAGGTATAAAGAGGATGAACTTTGGGATAGTTTTAAGTGAATGCAAACCTTTCTTTGTGACTAAATTTTGGTATATTTGGTCGTTGATTGAGAAATCGTTATAAAAATACCGCACCCAAAGATCGTCAGTCATATCAAGTGATAAGTAGCAAACTTTTTTAATTTTTTCCGAAACTTGCAGGCGGAACTTTCCATAGAAGAATTTCGTAATCTCAAACAACTAGCGGTCCAACTTTTTTTTTCTTAAGATTTGACCATCTTTTTATTAATTCCTAGGTCAACCTAAAGTTTCGCAATTATCGACACACCTTTTACAAGACGCCTTCAGAGGAATGTTAAAATAAAGATATACGGTATCGCAGTAAAATACCGTCGGCTGTGATCTTTTTTTCTCTGAGATAAATTTCGGTTGAATGAACTAAACTGAACTGAATATTTGGACCCTTTCAGTGAAACGTAAACTGATAGTGATATTAATTTAACAAGTTAAGGTTCTCGAAAACATTTTTTCTCCCAAATAGTTTGGTACGTTTTATTATAATTATCTGATATAAATTATTTAAAAAACTAAATTAAAAGTATCCCTTTAACAAACACTAGGGTAGGTACTTCACAGAAGAAATCTTCGAATACTTTTCCAACAGATAGGAACGACGAGCACACCGCTTAAGCCTAACAACAGTTGCAATCTACTCAAACTTAATTATTTTTGAGCCCCTCCGGGCAACCTTCTTCAGCAGGATATTTCCCATGGGGGCCCGGAATTTCTCCGTCTGCCGGTAGATTGGTGACCCACGCAGGAACGAAGCGTGCACAACTCCTCGGAGTTTTTTGTCCATGTAGGGATTGGCTTTGTTGGCGAACTCGATGATGTCCTGGGTCACGGTGAAAGTATCTTCCGGATCCCACACGCAAATGTCCCCATCAAAGCCCACTTCGAGGCTGCCTTTGGTCCTGTTGATGCCGCACATTTTTGCCGGTTCACTGCAGAGAAGTCGAACGAGGTCTGGGATTCCTAGGCCGAACCGTTGACAGTTGGTCCAGAAGAGGGGGAGACCGAATTGGACGGAGGAAATGCCTCCCCAGGCTTGCAGGAAATCACCCTGGTTTTTGCCACTGGTGAGAAGTTTCATGTTCGGGGTGCTTGGGGAATGATCCGAAACTACCATGTTGATGTCCCCGTCGAGGATTGCCTGCCAAAGGAGTTCCTGGTTGCTTCGCTGCCTGATTGGGGGACAACATTTGAACTCGGTATGGGCATCCGGGATGTCTTCGGCTGCGATTGATAGATAGTGATGACAGGTTTCCACCGAGAGGGAGGCACCGTTGGCGCGGGCTTTCTTGATCGTCGGAAGTGCCTGAGCCGTCGAAAGGTGGACAATGTGACAGTGAACTTCGTATTGTTGAGCTAGACTGGCAACCAGATCGATTGCTTCCGCTTCCATTTGATCAGGGCGGGATACCAGAAAACTTTCGTACTTTTTAGGATTTTTTGGTTCCGCTTGATCGTGTCCGTGATCGTGATTGGCGCACTCTACTTCCGCGTGAAAAGCCAAAACTGCTCCGGTTCCTTCCATCTGTTCCAACGCCAGGCGAACATCCTTCTCACCGACATGCTCAAATTCATCAACCCCGCTAGGGCACAAAAAGCACTTGAACCCCACAACCCCGGCATTGATCATATCCCGTAGCTCGCCGGAATTTCCGGGCACCACTCCGCCCCAAAACGCCACATCCACGAAGATCTTGCCGCGAGCGGCGTTGATTTTCGTCCTCAAATTGGCCATACTCGTCGTCGGAGGGATCGAGTTCAGCGGCATATCGACGATCGTGGTAAAACCGCCGGCCGCAGCTGCCTTCGTCGCCGTAAAGAATCCTTCCCACTCGGTTCGACCCGGCTCGTTGATGTGCACATGAGAATCGATCAGCCCCGGCATCAGCACCAAATCGCCAAAGTTGTGAATCTAGGTGGTCGAAAAAAGAAAACATGGCAATGTTGAATATTACTTTTTTGTATCGTGATTTGAAAGTTTGTGAGAAAGAGGCAACACTGGGCAAATTGAACAGGATAAAAAACTATGCCCAAACAAGTCAAAATTGACACAAGCATTAAAGTAAGTGAGAAGAAGAAACTGAAAGTTTGTTTTAAAGTTGTGCTAAACAAAGTAAAAAATTTAAAATAATTTAAATTGAAATTATAAAAACATTTGGAGAAATGTTTAATGTTTAATGTTAATTGTTAGGAGTACGTGAGCCAGTTATAAACTATAGTTCAGGTTAAGGATATGAGTTCAAATTGTAATAGATATGAAATAAATCTGAAATAAACAATTTAACAAATGGATAGGACCGAATAAATAAGAAAAATAATAGAAAACAAAATTGAAAAACTGGGATTACACTGAGTTCAAAATGAGATTTTAAAAGGGGAACCAAAATTATTACAAAAATTAAATAACAAAGTAATGAAAAATAAAAATAAAACTAGGACGGAAACATTTGAGATTTCAACCCAAAAGAGCCGAGTATAACAAAAATAAGAGACAGATGTAAAAATTGTAAAAAAGAAAACCAAATCGTTCAATTTTTTAACACTATTGTACCGGATAAGTTTGGATTGGAAATTGAAAAATAGATACGAAAAAAGGCAAATTTAAAGTATACAAAAAAATAGTTTGAATTTTTTTGTTGATTGCTTTTTTTTTAAATTTTGGTTGATTAAATTCTTTTTATTTTTATATATTTTTTTTATTTTTATTGGTTTATTTTTTCTTTTTATGATTTTGACTATTTTATTTTTTTAATTTTTTTGTTTTTTTGTTTTGGTTTTGTTGGATTATTTTTATTTTATTTTTTTATTTATTTGTTTTTTTTTTATTTATGTTTGTTTTTTTTATTTATTTGTTTTTGTTTTTAAATTTATTTTGTTTTTTTTTGCTTTTTTATAATTTTGTTTGGTTTTTTTTTTATTTTCTTTATATTTTTTATTTTTTTTTTTCGGTTTATTTTTTTATTTTTTGTGTTTTATTTGGTTTTTAAACTTTTTTGTCGTATTTTTGGTTAAATTATGTTTATCTAATTTTCAATCCATTTTTTTTATTTTAAAACTTTTTTTTTAGCGACAATAATAAGACAAAAATGTTTAAATCCAAAATAAAGACAAAAAAACTAAAAAATATATTTAAAACAATTAAAGAGAATAAAAAAATCAAATAAAATTATAAAAATATTTAAAAAGCCAGAAAAAAACAAAAAATTAAAAAAAATTACACAAAAACCAAAAAAATAAATCAAAACAAAACAATCAAATAATTATAAAAAACTAAAAAAAAGTTAAAATAATAAAAAGACAAAAACTATGAAAGTAAAACGAAAACTACAAAAAAAAACTTAACATCCATAATTTTAAAAAAAGTTATGAAAAATTATTGAAAAATCAAAATAAATTTAAAAATAAAAACAGTTTAAAAAAAAAATTAAAACAAACAAAAAAATTAAAGAAAAAATACAAAAAAAAAAACAAACACCAAAACAAAATAAAACGAATAAAACATAGAACAAAAAAAATACTAAAAAAAACAAAAAAGTAAAAAAAAATATAAAAAATTAAAAAACAAAACTTTGAAAAATACAAAAAATCAAAAAAAGTCTTAAAAATCAAAAAAAAGAAACTATTAAAAAACAAAAAAAAAGTAAAAAAATGAACAAATTAAAAAACTAAAATTTCTCAATCATCAAATTAAAAAAAAATTAAAAAAAAAATTAAAACATTTCAAAGCATGAAAAAAATTAATGAATCATAAATTTAAAAAAAAGAGCAAAAGAAATAAAAAAATTGAAAACAAACAATAAATTAAAATTACAATAACAAGACAAAAATGTTAAAAAACCAAATGAAAAGCACAAAAAATAAAAAAAAACTTAAAAAGATATTTTAAAAATAAAGAGAATCAAAAAAATAAAAAAAAAATTATAAAATTTATAAAAAGAAAAAAAAAACAAATACGAAACAAAAAAAACATAAACCAAAATTTAAAAAAAAATTACACAACAATTTAAAAATTATAGAAAAAAAAACAAAAAAAAGTTAAAATAATAAAAAGATAAAAACAATAAAAGATTTAAAAAAAAAAAATTACAAAAAAAATCTAAACAACCAAAATTTAAAAAAAGTTAAAAAAAATTATGAAAAAATCTAGAAAAATAAAAAAAAAACAAAAACAATCATAAAAAAATAAATAATAATTAAAACAAACAAAAAAATTCAAAAAAAAAATATAAAAAATTATAAAAGCTTAAAAAATTCAAATATCAAAAAATTAAAAATATTATAAAAATAAAATAATTCAAAAGGCCTTAAAAAAATAATCCTGCACCGCAGTAAGAGATGCACTAGCTGCGATAGACATTGGTTACATGTAAGAATTATGCCTTTTCCTGAATCCTATTGATCTTCGTCTATAATTTTTTTCATTTTTCCCTATCTATTTTTTTTTTCAAAAAGTGCAAAAAAGTGCATTGCAAAAAAAAAAACTAAAACAAAAAAGTAAAAAGAAAATTGAAAAATAAAAATTAAAAAAAAAAACAAAAATTAAAAAAAGTCGTAAAAATCCAAAAAGTCTATTAGAAAATCAAAAAAAAAGTAAAAAAATTAATAAATTAAAAAACAAAAATTTCCTAACCATCAAAATTAAAAATAAATTAATAAAAAACAAACAAATAAGAAAAACAAAATTAAAACATATTAAAGTAAAAAATAGGGAAAAAATCAATGTTGAAAAAATTTTATAAAAAGAAGAAGAGAAATTAAAAAAAAAATGAAAACATACAATTAATGAGAATTAACAAAAAAAAAATCCTAAAAACACAAAAAAATTCAAAAAATTTAAGACGATAGAAAATTTTGTAATGATCGAAAAGATGGTCGAAAAGATTAAATCGATAAGATCGAAAAAATCATAAAGATCCGAAAGATTGTTAAGGTAAAAAAGAACGGAAAGATCGAAAAGGTTTAAAAGATCGAAATAATCTAAAAAAGGACTAACATTGACATGACAAAAACGATAAAAAAAATGCCAGAAATAACTGTCTGTCAACTGCAACAACGTTGATATAAAGCCGCCAATGCCATAAAGACGATAAAACGATTACAATCGAAACAAACAAAAACTATTATCGAGTAGGTGGCTCCATAGAGTTTTTTTTGTCGTGTGCAAGTGTGTAAAAATCCCATGTGTGTAAATTGCCAAAAAAGTACTACAAAACTGAACAAAACAGGGGATGAAAGACAAGAAATTTAGAGAAATGATTACAAAATAATCAGCAAAACGAAACATTTAACTTCATGACATAAACAAAAAGGAAAATTGTCCGAAAAAAGCAAAAAAAAACCAAAAATTTATCGAAAATGAAAAAAAAATATAACAAATTAGAAAATAAGCAAATTTACCATTAGGCTCGTTGACCCGAATGACAATTGTTAAAGGGTCTTTAATAAATATTAATAATAATAATAATAATAATAATAATAATAATAATAATAATAATAATAATAATAATAATAATAATAACCATTAGGCTAAACAAGACCAGAACTTCATTATGAAATCCATATTAAAAAGTTGAAGCAGAAAAAATTCCAGGAATTATCCGAAAATAATCGAAAACAAAAAGCTCCATCAAAAAAGTGATAAAGATTGACAGGAAAATGTCCAAACATGTACTATCGTTTCATCGAAAAACATAATTGTTAGAAAAAAAATATTATGAGTAAAACCAAAAAACGATCCACATCTTCAAACACTGATAATAATTGTTTAAAACGTACACAAAATCAAAAAATTAATAGTCCAAAAACTGGTTGAAAATTGTTGTCTGAGGAAAACAAAAAAAATCTTCATTTGCCGTAACAAAACCAAAAAAAAATATCAAATTATAAAAAAATTAAAACCAAACTGTCCGTAAATGATCGAAAAATTATTAAAAATTGTCCAATTATCATCATCATCAAAATACAAACAAAAAAAGATCAAAATAACCAAACCAACCATGATTGAAATGTGAATAAATATTAACAAAGCTTAGAGGTAAAATTTAAATTCGAGTAAGAATCTTGAATTTCTATAATAAAAAAAAGTAAAAAATTTATAGGCTGGAAAAAGTTTAAAATTTATGAATATAAGTCTGCAAAATAGTGGAAACTATATTGAATACTCTAGTTGAATTCGGTAGAAAATTTTCAAAATTTTAATAATAACTCAGTCGGAAAATAACAGTTGGAATTCAAGCACAAAATTGTATAAAAAGGACCGTTTTTTTGCAAAAAAAAATTTAAAAGGTAGATTAAATTTTCGAAACCTTTGCCTAGCTAATGTTAAAACGTCGTTTTCAGTTAAGATCGACAGCGAATCTAAAACTTGAACACTTTTTACTTTTTTGAAACTTTTTACTTTAGGAAATTATTTTCTCTGAAAAAAAAAAACTCACCTCAACTGCCGGTGCATCTCGCAGGAAACTTTCCACCAGCTGCGGTGAATCGAAAATTTTCGAAACCCGACCATCGGCACCGGACACCAAAATTCCACCGGCAAACAGCTCCGGATAGCGCTCTGAGTTCACGTAGATCCGATTTCCGACAAACAATGAATCCATTTCCGGGATTCAGTTTTTTTCCTTTAAATTTTGTTTCCAATATAAAAAAAGTGTTTTTCGAAAAACTTCAACCACCAACTTCTTCCGAATTCGCACGATTGACTAAGTGGCTGACTAATTGGAAAACCAAAAAAAAAAACACGAAGAGAGACTTTCTCAGGACAACTTTTCCACTCAAGCTTTTCCCGAGCACTACTGATAGCCGGAGCGATGGCATCGTCGACTTTTATGTGATTCCTGCCTAGAGCTCTAAGTAGAGATAGTCTGGTCTAGCGAATCAAGTAGCTAGTACATTTCCGTCAAACGTGCGCTCGGAGCTTATCCTGGACGATGAGAGTAGGGCAGAGGAAAATTACAGAAAGCCATAGGCACAACGCAGGGGTAAACGGTTACAGATTACGCAGGCCTTATCAGCTTTTATTTATGAGCGAGGGGGTGTGTATTTTCTTCAAAAAACAACTACCGGCAGAGGATTTTCAGCTCTAGGAACAGGATACGGATTTTCCTTACACCTTCGAGAGTAATTTTTCACACTGGTTTAAAGTTGATATCAGCAGCAAAAATGACAAACCATAAAAATAATAATAATGACAATAATGACATAAATGGCATAAATGGCAAAAATGGCAAAAACGACAAGAATGACAAAAATGACGAAATGACAAAAATGACAAAAATTACAAAAATTACAAAAATTACAAAAAAGACAAAATTGACAAAATAGACAAATATGACAAAAATGAAAAAACCAAAAATGACAAAAATGACAAAAATGGCAGAAATGACATAAATAACATAAATGACAAAAACGACAAAAATGACAAAAATAACAAAAATTACAAAAATTACAAAAATAACAAAAATTACAAAAATGACAAAAATGACAAAAATGACAAAAATGACAAAAATGACAAAAATGACAAAAATGACAAAAATGACAAAAATGACAAAAATGACAAAAATGACAAAAATGACAAAAATGACAAAATGACAAAAATGACAAAAATGTCAAAAATGGCAGAAATGACATAAATGACAAAAATGACAAAAAATGACAAAAATGACAAAAATGTCAAAAATGATAAAAATGATAAAAATGACAAGAATGACAACAATGAAAAAAATGACAAAAATGACAAAAATGACAAAAATGACAAAAATGACAAAAATGACAAAAATGACAAAAATGACAAAAATGACAAAAATGACAAAAATGACAAAAATGACAAAAATGACAAAAATGACAAAAATGACAAAAATGACAAAAATGACAAAAATGACAAAAATGACAAAAATGACAAAAATGACAAAAATGACAAAAATGACAAAAATGACAAAAATGACAAAAATGACAAAAATGACAAAAATGACAAAAATGACAAAAATGACAAAAATGACAAAAATGACAAAAATGACAAAAATGACAAAAATGACAAAAATGACAAAAATGACAAAAATGACAAAAATGACAACAATGACAAAAATGACAAAAATGACAAAAATGACAAAAATGACAAAAATGACAAAAATGACAAAAATGACAAAAATGACAAAAATGACAAAAATGACAAAAATGACAAAAATGACAAAAATGACAAAAATGACAAAAATGACAAAAATGACAAAAATGACAAAAATGACAAAATGACAAAAATGACAAAAATGTCAAAAATGGCAGAAATGACATAAATGACAAAAATGACAAAAATGACAAAAATGACAAAAATGACAAAAATGACAAAAATGACAAAAATGACAAAAATGACAAAAATGACAAAAATGTCAAAAATGACAAAAATGACAAAAATGACAAAAATGACAAAAATGACAAAAATGACAAAAATGACAAAAATGACAAAAATGACAAAAATGACAAAAATGACAAAAATGACAAAAATGACAAAAATGACAAAAATGACAAAAATGACAAAAATGACAAAAATGACAAAAATGACAAAAATGACAAAAATGACAAAAATGACAAAAATGACAAAAATGACAAAAATGACAAAAATGACAAAAATGACAAAAATGACAAAAATGACAAAAATGACAAAAATGACAAAAATGACAAAAATGACAAAAATGACAAAAATGACAAAAATGACAAAAATGACAAAAATGACAAAAATGACAAAAATGACAAAAATGACAAAAATGACAAAAATGACAAAAATGACAAAAATGACAAAAATGACAAAAATGACAAAAATGACAAAAATGACAAAAATGACAAAAATGACAAAAATGACAAAAATGACAAGAATGACAAGAATGACAAGAATGACAAAAATGACATAAATGACATAAATGACATAAATGACATAAATGACATAAATGACAAAAATGACATAAATGACATAAAAGACATAAATGGCATAAATGACATAAATGACTTAAATGACATAAATGACATAGATGACAAAAATGACTGAATTACTTCAACGAATAACAAAAAACTTATTAGGATTCATGCAGTTTGGAAATGTCCAAAATTCAACCAAAATTATAGGAAGATAAAGAAATTACAGAGCGCGTGGCCCAAGTCGCCAGATTCGCATCTCTTGTTTGTTCCCTTTATTTATTTATGACATTTTAACCCAATTCGGTCATTCATCTCTAATTACCCGCGAGGTGCTCATATTGTGTTGGGGGTGTTGATTGCACTGTCTCCGGTCGTTGTAATCTCTCTCAGGCCCGTTTCTAACCACACTCCTCGCTTATCAGGACATTTTCGATCTTGCGCCTGGCCTGCCATCGCGAAACTCGCCGAGAGTGATGAAGCAAATAAGTCTATTATTGCCGTCGTTTGTTGCCGCTTTGCTGGTGATATTTTCTCCAATTTCGCGCGGCCTGCGTCAGTAATAATGTCAAAAACAACCGGAATTTCCCCAGCAACTAGGCACCAATCTTCTAGCATATATTTAGTAGGCTGTGCCGTGCGGCACTAAGAAAAAGTTGGCAAGAAGTAAACGATTGCGTCCGCGAGGAAATGTTTTGATACGAGATCTACTCAACTAATAGCCGGTCTAGGGACACAAACAACTTTGTTATTGCTCTAGTAACTTGTTTTTAAGTACACGCAAACTTAAAAGTTTAACGTTGCAATCGTTGTAATTTTTGTCTTTTTGCCATTTTTGTCGTCATCGTTGTAATTTTTTTTTATTTTTGAACTTTTTTCTTTTTTGACATTTTTAGTTTTTTTTAACTTTTATAATTTTGAAATTTTTTTCTAATTTTTGTTATTTTGGTCATTTCGGTTTTTTTAAAGTTTGTCATTTTTATCATTTGTGACATTCTTGAAGCTTTTATTTTTTTTAATGTTTGTCATTTTTGAATATTCGTCGCTTAAGACATTTTTTAAATTTTTGAACTTTTTATCATTTTTTTGACTTATTTCTAATTTGTGGCGTTTTTGTAAATTTAAGTTTTTTATTAATTTTTTTTGTCATTTTTGACATTTATGGCTATTTTATCTATTTTTTTTACATTTTCGCCATTTTCGATATCTATGGAATTTTTTAAATTTTTCATTCTAGACATTTTTAAAATTTTTGCATTTTGCCATTAATGTAGTTTCCCTCAGTTTTGACATTTTTGAAATTTGAGTGAATAGTGTCATTTATGTGTTTTTTAATTCTGTCATTTTTGCATTTTTATCATTTTTTGACACGTTTGGCACTTTTTAATTTTGTAGCATTTTTTGGCATTTTTGACACTTGAGATGTTTTCGGCATTGTTGACATTTTTGACAATGTTAACATATTTCACATTTTTGTCATTTCTGACTTTTAATTTTGTCAGTTTTTATAAATCTTGATGATTTTATTTTTTTAGGTTTTGTTGTTATTTTTGTTATTATCCTTTTTGACATATTCGAAATTTTTGACATTTTGAAAGTTTTGGTAATTTTTTACATTGACCACAGTTCTATCGATTTTATCGTTTTCGTCAGGCAATTCTTGACATTTTGTTCATTTTTGACATTTTTTAAATTTTTGAAATTTGTGACACTTTTGTCATTTTTGCATCTTGCTATTTATTTCGTGTTTCCGTCAGTTTTGACGTTTTTAACATTTTTGCATTTTTCGGTAAATATTGTCATTTATATCATTTTTACATCTATAACTTTTTACACATTTGGCACTTCTGATACTATTGAAGTTTATAACAGACATTTTTTACACGTTTGATATTTTCGGCATTGTTGACATGTTTGCTAGTTTTTTTTTTTTTTTTATTTCTGACTTTTTTACACGTAGATTTTTCTTTTTGACATTATCGTAAATTTTTACGGTTGTTTTTTGTGTCATTTTTGACAATTTTGAATGTTTTAAAATTTTTGACGTTTTGAACATTTTTCTCATATTTGACATTTAAGGCAATCTATCGATTTTAGTCATTTTTGCCATTCTTGACATTTTTTACCTTTTTTCACTTTTTAAATTTTTAACATTTATGCCACTTTTGCATTTTCCGTTTATGTCGTTTCCGTCGTTAATGACATTTTTGCAATTCTTGAATTGTTTTGAGTAGCGAACGTTTTTTTTTAATCAAAAACTAACAACGTGAGAAAAAAATATATTTTAAAGTTAGTGTTCAACTTGATTATTTCATAGAAATCTTCATAAGTTTGTTGGGTTTTGTCCTTTTTAAAATTTTTATGCCAAGATTTTTTTATTTACTTCAGTGTTAATTTTTCCATGTTTCTTTATGTAATTTTCGACAATTTTGAAATTTCAGAATTTTTTGCATTTTTGACGTGTTGTAAATTTTTGTCATTTTCGACATTTAAGACATTTTTATCGATTTTAGTCATTTTTGGCATTTTTGCTATTCTTGACATTTTTTATCTTTTTTCACTTTTTAAATTTTTGCATTTATGCCATTTTTGCATTTTCCGTTTATATTGTTATGTCGTTTTTGACATTTTTGCAATTTTGCCATTTTGTCATTTTGCCATTTATGCCATTTATGTCGTGTTTCCGTCAGTTTTGACTTTTTTTTAACCTTTTTTCATTTTTTGTAAATATTGTAATTTTTATTTCTGTCATTTTTGCATTTTTATAATTTTTGACACATTTGGCACTTCTGTCACTACTGAAATTTGTTGCATTTTCGGCATTGTTGACATGTTTGCCAGTTTTCTTTTTTTTTTATTTCTGACTTTTTCAAATGGTTGACTTTTCATTTTGACATTTTCATATTTTTTTACGGTTTTATATTTTAGTAGGTTTTGATTCAATTTTGTTGATTTTTGTTGTTGTAATTTTTGACAATTTTGAATTTAATAAAAACTTTTTGACATTGAACATTTTTGTCATTTTTAACATTTAAGGCAATTTTATTGGTTTTAGTCATTTTTGGCGTTTTTGCAATTCTTGACATTTTTGACCTTTTTTTACTTTTTAAAATTTTGACATGTACGACATTTTTGCATTTTTTCCTTTTATGTCGTTTCCGTCGTTTTTGCCATTTTTGCAATTTTTGTAAATAGTTTAATTTTGATAATTTTATAGATATTTTGTAATTCTTGCATTTTTATCATTTTTGACAGTTTTGGGGCTTCTGATACATTTTTGGCATTGTTGACATTTTGACTATTTAAACTATTTTGCTATTTTTTCTGACCTTTTTACGTTTTGATATTTTTGTAACTTGAAACATTTTTTTTGGCTTGGTTTGTAGTTTTTGTCACTTTGCACTTAGTATTTTTTTCATCGTTGTCATATTTATCGTAGTTGTCGTTTATTCGTTTTTTTCTTCTTGTTTATCATTTTTGGCTCATTTGTAGTTTTTGAATCTCTTGATATTTTTTGTTTTTTTTTGTCTTGTTTCGAGAGATTTTCAGCATTGCTGTGTATTGACTTTTTCATTTTGTCACTTGCGTTGTTTTGATCTTTTTAGTCAATTTTATTTTATGTTGTTTTTGTCGTTTAAGTCAATTTTGTTTTTTTTTTTTCGATACATACTTCAGTCTTTTGGTGATGTTTTTTTTTGTTTGGTTTATTTTCGTTTTAGTTATTCATATTTTTGAATATTCTTAGTTTTTTTTTGTCATTGAGTCATTTTGTCATTTTACATCTTCAAAATTTTGTTATGTAGAGATGTTGTTTTTGTTTTTTTCATCTTTTTTTTCTATATTTTGGTTATAAGTCATTGTTGTGTTTTTCCATATCCAGTTTTCTTATAATACTTTTTTTCTTCTTGTCGTTTTTATCTTTGTTGTTAAATTTTCCAATTTCGAAAGATTTTAACAATTTTTTTTATTATTGCAGTCATTTTAAATGTTTTTGCATTTTTTATTGAAATTATTGTTTTAGGTTGCGATCGTTTTGTAATTTTAATAACTTTTTTTTATCAAAAATTACCAACGTGACAAAATATTGATATTTTCAAGTTAATGTTCAATTTGATCATTTCAAAGAAATCATTATATGTTTGTTGGGTTTTGTCATTTTTGTTTTTAAATTTTTATGCCGAGATTTTTTGTTTTTTTCAGTGTTAGTTTTTCCATGTTGGCAATGCCAATCGTTTATGTTTTTTTCAGATTTTTGTCTTATTTTTAATTTTGAGCCTCATTTCCATCCAGTTTGATTGGGTTTCTTGCCATTTTTCAAGCCTTTTATCAATCTTGATCTATTGATTGCGCCCTGTTGTGAATGCAACTGTTGGTTCAGTTGAATTTTTTTGAAGCCGCCTGAATCAGCTTTCAATTTCCAATCAATGCAGTCGGCGTCTTATCGCTATTGGGTTTTCTTTCTTTTTTTTTTTTTGAAGGTATCTAATCAAATTTCTCTCTGACCATCTACAAAAATTGTTAAAGCTGTTTCCATGTAAAAATGGTGCATTCAATAGTCCGCCAGATAATTCCCCAATAGAGGTTACTCGTGCAAAAGTTGTAAGCAAAAATCTTTTGTTATATGTAGGTTTTCTTCGCCCATTGTGTGTCCATAGGTGGCCGAAAAAATGTCCAAGATAAGATTTGTTTGCCGGTTCGTTTTTGCTGGTCGAATCTTATCTTTATGTCACTCGGTCATTTGGCAGCACGTCTGCTGTCAGCTGGCAGTGTTAGTATGTTAACACAGTTTTATTGACCTTTCGCAATTTGTTTTTTTTTTTTTTCATTTTGAGAGAGGGCTCGTTTAATACTGAAGTTTAAATTTTCGCAATTTTTGGTGTTTCTTTGGTCTAATTGATTAATTCTCAATTTTGTCGAAAACTTGCTTCAAAGTAACCCTATCATAAAACAATACAGATTATCGGTTTGTTTTTTGCAAAACGATTCAACGTCAGACAAGACAAGACAAGTCTGATTAGTTTATGGTTATTATCAGTTCAATGAATTCCTCTCCTCGATCATTCGATTATTCTTTTCACTCTTTTTTTTTGTCATTAGTTTTTTTTCAATTTTTTATTTTTATCATTTACGTCGTTCGCTTTTTAATAGATTTTGATAATTTTTAATGCTGTTCGTTTTTTGGTCTCTTTTTGAGACATCCAAATTTTACGTGTTAAGGAAGGGTCGCACATTTTTTATTATTATTATTATTTTTAATTTTTCAAAAGTTTTTTTTTAACAAAAAAAAACCGATTTTTGTAAATTTTGTAAATCTTGTAAATTTAAATCGTTTTTTTAAAATAATTTTAATTGGGATGTTTTTTTTGTTTTTTTTTTTGGTTTTCTTTCTCTTTTTTGTAATTTTCTCATGTTCGTACTTTTTTTTAATGATTTGTTCCATTCTTGTTATTTTTGATATTTTTTGTCATTTTTGATGTATTTAATTTCATTTTTGTCGTTACTTTTATTCTTTTCATATTATTTTTTATTTTTATCATTTTGCTATTTTTTCACGCTTATCATTTTGTTATTTTTTGTATTTGTTCTTAATTACCTTTTTTGGAATGTTTGCCACTTTAATCATGTTTGAACCCAAGCAATCGGAATTCCCTTAAAAAGGGTTCATAGAAGCTGATTAAGCTCTCGCTTCTGACTGGAGAGAATGCTAACCAGCCCAAAATTAAAGTTCTTAATACTACTTTGAAGTTCGTTTAAGTGGCTGAAGAGAATGCTATCCAGCTTCTAAGAGAATGTCAAAAAACTTTTACGCGCCGAAAAAAATCCGGTTGACAGTTTTCTCTGACAACCAGATGACAGATTGCTTGGTTGCCGATTTATTTTGGTCTATCTCATTGATTTTAATTTTATGGGTTTGATTACAGAAGCTTCTTACGCCTAGAGAACTGAACCGCTGATCTCTAGGATGCGATGAAACTCATCAGTCTCTCGACCAATCCAGCAATAGTTCATTGCCACTGTAATAATTAGTAATTAAACTTATTGTCATTTAAGATGATTGAATGGGTTAGTCAATAGATTGTGATTGTACCTTATTTCCTTTAAAGGACTTTCGGTACACTTCATAAAAAATTGCCAAAATTCTCTACATCAAAAATTCATTCGGACATCCTAACATTGATAAGAAAAAATCGGAAAATTCTTCTTATATGTTGCATATTTCAACCTTTGACGAATTTTTCTTTTTGCATTGAGTTCCATCGTAAATATAAGTAATGATATAAACAAAACAACTACCATGACAAAAAAATTGACAGACATTTTTGTCATGTCGCTTAGAATTCCCGAATAGGTTCTTCAAAACATCTTGAAGTATCTTGAACGGTGCGTTAGAAAGTGTTTAGCGAACGTTCGTGACCAGTTACCGATATTTTACCCTTTAAAAGGCGGTGGAAGTTCCTGAGTAACTTTTACGTGACTTGAGTCACCTGAAGCTCCCGTAAAATATTTTTTCAGCCAAATGTGAACTTCGAAGTTCCATCTTGAAGTAAAAACGCGACTTTTGGTTGCTTGGGAAGTTTGTCCATTTAATGTTATTTCTAACATATTTTTAATTTTTATACCTTTTTTTAATTTTGACATTCAATTCTTTTATGTCTTTTCCGTAAATTTTATCATTTTCATCAATTGTGTTTTTTTTTTGTTTTTTTGATTTTTTTTATATTTTTGTTACTTTTTGATTTTCTGATAAATGATCTTACTTAATTTGATTGATTGATCTTTTCGTCATTCCCCATTTTTGTAAATGTTTGTTTTTGCAGCTTCTGGTGAACATTTTTGTCATTTTTGTTGCTATTGTTTTATTTTTGTTTATTTTTGGTTTTCTTTTACACTTTTTTTATTATTTTTTTTAAATTTTCTCATGTTTGTACTTTTGGTCATTTTCATCATTTGGTCCATTCTTGTCATTTTTATGTATTTCATTTTTGTCGTTATTGTTTTCTTTATTTCTGCTTTTTTGTATTTTTTTCATGCTTATAATTTTTATTTTTATTTTGTTATTGTTCTGTATTAGAATTTTTGGAATGGTTGTCACTTAAATCATATTTAAAGTTTGTCTATTTAGTCTTATTTTTGAAATTCAATCGTATTTTTTTTTTAATTTTTATCATTTTTGTACCTTCTTTTTGTTTTCCATTAATTTTTTTTTGTCTTTTTCTTTAATTTGGTAATTTTCATCAATTGTGTGTTTTAGCCATTCGGGTCAGTTTGACATTTTTTTCGTTTTTTTATTGTAATTTTTATTAGTTTTATTTTTTTCTGATTTTTTTTGTTTTTTTTTTATTTTTGTTTAAGTTGTCATTTTTGTAATTTTCGTTTTTCCCCTTTTTTCATTTTCTCCTTCTTGTTAATTTTTTTTTTCGGATTTTTTCGGGAGTTTCATTTTAAAAATTTGATCATGTTGTTATTTTTTTTAAAGGTTTTTTTCATATTTTCATATTTCAAGAATTAGGCAATTTTTTCCCTTTTTGCAGCTTTGTGATTCTAAACCTCAAAAATTTCAATTTAATACCGACATCAAATATTTTTCCTTATATTTTCTATTTTGTAAATTTGGTAAACCTTGTAAGTTTTGTTATTTTTGCCATTGTTTTTATTTGGATGTTATGTGTTTTTTTAATCATTTTATTATTTGGAATTAAAATTTCAAATTATAAAATGATTATAGAATGATAAAAAACACAGAAGTGACGAAAATAATAACCAAATAAAAACAATGACAAAAATAACAAAACCTACAAGGTTTACAAAATTTGCAAAATAGAAAATATAAGAAAAAATATTTAATGTCGGTATTAAATTGGAATTTTTGAGATTGAGATATATCATGTTTGCACATTCGGTCATTTTCATCATTTTTATCAGTAGTGTCATTCTTGTTTTTTGTCATTTTTTTTTGTAGTTTCGGTCATTTTTGTTTTTTTTTAGTTTTTCATGTCATTTTATTATTTTTGGAGTGTTATTCCTTTTTGACATTTTCGTCTTGTTGATCTTTTTAAAATTGTTGTCTAAATTTTGTCAATTCTGTGTTTTATGTGAATTTTATTATTTTTGTGTCTTTTTGTAACCAGGTTTTTTTGTCCTTTTTTAGGGTTTTGTAGATATTGTTTGCCATTTCATTAGCCATTTTTGTTGATTTTTTCATTATTGTTTTTTTTTTTGTAATTTTTTTATTTGCGTATTTGTTATTTTTGTTAAATGTTTTATTTCTGTCTTTCGTGTTAATTTTGTATTTCTTGATAATCTCATTTTTGGCAGATTTTCATGTTTGTTGTTTTGTCATTTTGATAATCCATTCTATCCAAATTCTGTTTTTATTTTGATATTTATGCTATTATTTGTGGTTTATTATGTTTTCTTTTGTCAATTTGGTCAAATTTGTCTTTAACCTTTTTCTGAATGTATAGTTTTGCATTTATGCTTTTTTTTTATCATATTTTCAGAAGTTGGTCACTTTTTAGTAAATTGTCACTTTTTTCAGCTGGTAACTCACCACTTACTTTTTTTAAATTTGGTCAATAAAGTTACTATTTTTAATAGTTTTAATACCAAAAAGATACCTCAATTAAATATCTAAATCTCGGACACAATTTCTTTCGGAAAAATTTGTTTTTTATTTTTCGTCTTATTCAATGAAGCTCAGTTTGCTTTGGTTTTTTTAATTATCCTAAAGTGGAATAACTAAAATTAAGTGAAGTTAAGTCTTTTTAATTTCTTTGTGTTTAAATTTTTCTCGGATTTGAAATGAAAGATTACGAGCTTACACATTAAAATGTGGTATTTAATGTTCAAGGGAATGAATTTGAATGAATGATTTTTTTTAAGATACGTTTTTTTTTCAATAGACAATTTTTTCAAAAGGTTTTTTTAAAAGTCTCATAAGAGGCCCTTGATGCCAAAGGGGTATAAGTGCTGAAAGCTTATTTCGTGGAAACACGCTTTTAAATTTGTTTGCCATTTGTTTGGCCGGCAATTTGTTTGGCAAACATGTTTTGCCATTTTATATGAACATATTTTTCGAAAATTTGTGTTTTTCTTTTGAACGTAAGAGTACTTGAATGAAATTATAAAAATTTGAAAAATGAACCAAATATAGTTTGAACTACAAAGAATCGTTTGATATTATTTACTTAAAATTGACCATGTTTTCACTTTTACCCCTTTGACTCTCAGAGAATCGTACATTTTAGCTTCGTAAATTCCACTCGAGCTTGGGCGTTTTACCACACACAAAGAGGGTTTCATTACAGGTTTTGATTTTATTATTCTCAAATAAAATTAAAAAATTAACACAAATCATAAATGTTTCGAATATTTTTCATGAATTTCTCAGGTCCACAGGTACAACATTTTTTTGTTTTGGTTGTTGTAACTAAAAGATACTATGTTAAGTTGTTCGACAAAGATGCTCAGCAGAAAATTTAATTTTAAGAATTTAAAACGATAGAAAGCTTGGTTCCAGAATAGAAAGAACTATAATGTTCTTTTTCAGAAATTAAAAAAAAAATCTCGTAATAATCAAAATGACGAGATTTACTCATGAAAACGTTACTTTGAAATTTGCTTAAATATGGATGAGTTTTGAACTTAAACCAAAAATAATTAAAACTTCAGGACCAGATAAATCAAACAATGACTCAAATTAAGTCAGTTTGATACCATGTGTCAAATCCTTATAAAAAAAACTGTTTTTTAATAAACAGAACTGAAAAATAGATCATTCAACCCTCTGGTTGTTATTTTTTAAGTCTCTATGGATGTAATTTTTGACTTGATGTGGTCACTTATTAGGCCCTGATTTAATTTAAAAGTAACTTTTTTGTCCCATGGTCGCTTCTAGCCCTGTTTTTTATAGGTATATATTTTTTATTTTTTCGTTTATAATTTTTTTTTGTAATTTTTCGTCGTTTTTGATTGAGTGTTTAGGTTTAGAGTTTCGTAGGTATTTTTTGCCATTTCTTTTTTTTATTTGAAAAAAATATTTCATTTTAATATTTTAATATAATATATTTTAAAATGTTTAATTCTTATTAAGATTTTCAGTTTTTTGTTGAGGCTTTTATTTTTTTCTAATTACGTTTTTATTTTTTAGCTTTTTCTGAAGTGACGTCACTTTTGTAATTATGACACGAAACCTGCAAAAGTCCGGAAATGAAGAGGGAGCAAAATTGGACTGTCAACGAGCTGCATCCGGCTCACTCTTTGATGAATATGGCTAGACATGTCGCTCGCCGGAAAGTGTGGATTGGACATTCCGTTTTACGGAAAGTGTGAAATAAAATTTAAAAATATTGAAAGATATATTAGAACTGAAGGAAATTTGTGTATTCTATTTGATAATCAAACGTTGCTCTGATTCTCCAGAGAAAAATCAATAAATTTTGAAATTTCAGATCCGGACGATCTCTTTCTCCGGTTTTTGCTAAATTTAAGAAAACATTGCAACGGCTAAATTATTTCGCGTTTGCCAAAATTCTAGTTCTAAAATATTGCTGAAATTATTTGCTAAGTTTCTAGCTGTGTAGCTGGTTTATTTTTGATAAAAGCCGTTTTGCCACCTTTAACCGTTTTCGAACAAATCCAACGATCGGAAGTGTAGTGCGTATAAGTGCTAGCCCAAACGATAACGGTGAAAATTTATAGAATCAAAATCCGCCATCCGGTTTTCACGGTCAAAGTGAGAGTGGAATTAAGTAACTTTTTCTCTACAGTTTGTTAAAATTTCAGTTAAAAAAAATGATAACTCGGTTGCTAAGTTTCTAGCTGGTTAAATTGGAACAAAACTGCTAAAATCCGGGCTCGGTAATTTTGTGTGTACGTATATTGCATACAAGTTCCTAGTTCCAAAATATTCCGCTAGAGCTACAATCTTTTAAACATAACAAAACACATAACTGATAACGACGGCCTGCAAAGCTACTCCGGCGCGCTCAACGTGTAGGCATTTATGCACGTGGGCTTCTCCACTCGCCAAACAAAACGGTAGGTAGGCAAGTCTTCCGACTTGATCCACCCACACATCGTTTGTATGTTTACTTAAGCAGAAACAAAACCGACTGACCAAACGGGTTTGTTTTTTTTTTCTCTTGACTCTTCAGCTCGACGATCGGATGTGTTGAGGTCGTCTTGTTGATCATTTAGCTCTTTATCAATGAATTTTCCGTCGTAAACGGCCATCGGACGGAAATCTTTTCTGGCTTCGCAACCCACGCCCATGCAGTTGTTTCAGTCGATTCATTCAAATTTGTTTACTATTGGGTCCTACGCCTTCTGGTCCCATATCAGAGAAATGTCCATCAGTAGGTATGTACGTGTTCCTACCTAGCCGATTACTGTTTGTTCAATTTCTTAACAAGACATTCGTCCTTCCGCAGCAGCTCTCCGCTTCATTGACTGCCATTGAATCCATTCAAGATCGCGCTGATCCTGTCGTGATCGCGAGACGGCGGTCAAATTGCGTCGTATTCAACCCGATGAAGATCGCTTTTATCATCGATAACGACAACAACCACAACAGCAACGAGACCAAACCCAACCCAATCCAATCCAACCGGTTGTCGATTGCTACATGTACATACATCTGTATTGGTACAGAACTGGCGAATAACAATAACATCATCCCGCTGCGTGAGTTCGCGTTGTTGATGGATATGCAAATTTCTGATGCTGTCACCGAGACCGAATGGCTGGTTAAAGTGCGACTTTTGATTTAATGTCTCTCTTCCTTCTGCGGTTCTCTTTTTTCAGGCTTGGTGGTTTTTCGGTTTTGAGCTGAGTCTGTGAATTTGAAATCATCCAAAGGCGAACTGAAGGCGATCGCGAGCCAACGAACGGATGGATGAACGTCGCCACGCTATTTACGAGGTGCCGGAATTCTTTGGGGATCGAATATTTTTTCGATACCTATCACCCCGCAGAACCTGACTGCTAAGAGCAGTGGGCACAGTGGGACTCAAGGATTTAATTTTTTAAATTTTGTTGAAATGAATCAGCTTCATCCAAATTTTCCTTGAGAATCCTTGCAATCCTGTGCAGCGCCGAAATAAATGATAGACCGAACAGATCAGCTCAAACGTTGGACCGAATATTACGAACGACACTTCAGAGTCACGAACAGCGATGACCAATAGAACCTGCAGCTCGAAGTGCCAACAGGAAGTCGCATAAATGGCGTCTGCTCGGAGGCGCCCTCGCTGGCTGAAATAGAAGCGCCAATCCATCACATGAAATCCAAAGCGCCTGGAATCGATTTCATTCCTGCAGAAATGCTCAAATGCACCGTCTTTTCGCTGATTTATGGCATATCCTTGTGAAGATAATAAAAAACGGAGATCTGATAGAGTGCGAGAACCGGCCTTCGAAGTAATTTGAAATGTGATCCTTAATTAAATCCAGAAGATGATTGATGGTACACTCCGACGACAACAAGCTGGATTAAATAGGATCCGGACGACCATTTGTAGACTACATCATAATGTTACGAATTGTGTAGCATTATAATTAAGTTCCTGCAGCTATTTTGTTTCTTGCCTGTAGTCCGACCATCTGAGTCAAATACCTACCAAAGAATGAGTGTTTAGAATTTAGAGTGTAACTAAAGAGTTTTGATGTTTTCAGGTTAATGGTTTATTATGAACTAACTTATAAAGTACAATTCGTTCCTATTTATAGGCCAGATCCTGTTTACAGTAGTAACAAGTTACTATGGTTGTTATGATGAACATACTAGAAACATCTAATCAACTGTTTACTAAGACTCTAACTTTAACACCCCCTCTCAGTTGATGCCTTCTAATCCAATCTTCGATCTTAATTTAATGTAAACTTCAGTAGGAAGTGATTTAGTGAGAAGGTCAGCTTGTTGTTCTTGAGTGGATACGTAAACCAGTTGTACTCGTCCTTCAGCTACAGCGTCTCGAACAAAATGAAACTTTACGTCTATATGCTTCACTCGTTTGGTTTCCTCTTTTTGAGCCATAGCTATTGCGCCTTTATTGTCTTCGAAAATAGGAACAGGGAACAAGTTTGAAGTTTCAGATGAATCTGAGAGTAGTCCGCTCAACCAGATAGATTCGCTTACACAGCTGCTCATGGCAACATATTCTGCTTCTGTAGATGACATCGCAACCGTACCTTGCTTCTTGGACGACCATGCCACAGTACAGTTGAAAACCTTTAGCAGGAATCCAGAGACACACTTTCGGTCCAATTCGTCATTTTGCATAATCAGAATCCACGTATCCGACCAATGGGGGCATATGGGCTTCTCTTTTGTACACCAGTTTGAGATTCTTTGTGCCTTGTAGGTACCTTAAGACACGTTTGGCACACCTCCAGTGTTCAGGTCCTGCTACATCTTGGAACCGTGAAAGATACCCAACGATGAAACAAATATCAGGTCTCGTTCCCAACATGATGTACATCAAGCTTCCAATAAGCTCGCGATAAGGATACTCGCACCTCTTCTCCGTTCTCGAAAGCTGTAGTTTCACTTCAGCTGGCGTCTTTGCAGTTTTGCAGTCGTCCATCCCAAAACGCGCAATCGTCTTTTCAATGAGATTCGTTTGGGAAAGCTCCATTGACCCGGTTGCTCGATTTCTTTCGATCTTTATTCCCAGAAAATGGTGTAATTCCTTCATGTCAGTCATTTCAAATTCCTCTGCAAACATTCGCTTAACGGCTTCTACCACATTGGAACTTTCAGCCGCAATCAACAGGTCATCCACGTAAACGATAACGTAGACGATTTTTTCTCCTCTCGTTCGGACATAGAGACAGTAGTCGTAACGTGACCGCACAAAACCTTGCTTTTGCATAAATGAGTTGAAACGACTGTTCCAACAACGTGGAGACTGCTTCAGGCCATAAAGGGAACGGGATAGTTCGCAGACTTCATGGGGCTTTGAGGGAACCCCTTCCGGTACCTCCATGTACACCTTTTCTGCAAGCACACCATTAAGAAACGCAGTTCGGACATCCATTTGGTGTATTTCGAAATTTCTCATGTTAGCCACAGCCAGAATCGTCCGTATCGTAGTTAGCCTCGCCACCGGAGTAAATGTTTCTTCAAAGTCGATGTGCTTTCGCTGCATGTACCCTTTCGCCACCAATCTTGCTTTATAGCGAACCGGTCTTCCATCTGCATCGGTCTTCAACGTAAACACCCATTTGCACGGGACAGGAATCGAGGTAACCGGCCTTTTTACGATTTTCCAAGTCTGGTTACGCTCCAACGACCTTAGTTCGTCTCGAACCGCTTCAAGCCATTTGTCTCTATCCGGGTTTTTCTGGATGTCAGCATATGACGTGGGAACCTGAGGGAGATTTTCTACAGCAGAAACGGTACCATATGAAATAAAATCTCGGAACCAACCTGGTGTCCTGCACTCCCTACCATTGGACCTAGGAGCAACCTCATTCTGAGGTACTCTTATCGATTTGTGGAGGGAGTGCGAATTCTTCTTCAGCCGTTGAATCATCCGAAGTCATCAGATCCGAATCGCCTCCACCTGGTTCCTCCGTCGTTTCGTACAGCGGTTCTTCGGGAGCCTCGACAACCTCAGTCCTAGGAGCATCTCCTCTTGCTACTTCCCCCTCTTGCTCTAGTGACTGGGGAATTACTATCGGAATAGTCAGTTCTTGGAAATTTACCTCGTCCAGCTTATCTTTGAAGGGAAACGCCATCTCGTTGAACCTTACATCCCGTGCGACGAATGTCTTCCTGTTTTTATGATCCCATAGGCGGTATCCGTTAGGAGCATACCCAAGCATAGTGCATCGGTGTCCAGTTGGGTCCAATTTGCCTCGCTTCTGCTTAGGAATCCATGAAAACGCCGCACAGCCAAAAATTCGTAGTTTCTCAACGTTAGGCTTTTCACCATGCCACATTTCAGCAGGAACCTTCCCGTTCTTCAAGGCGTCGGTGGGGCTTCTATTGATTACGTAAACCGCATTGAACATTGCCTCGCCCCACAAGTACTTCGGTGCTCCAGATGTAGTCAGCATTGCTCGTATCTTTTCGATTATCGTTCGATTTAATCTTTCGGCTACCCCGTTATGCTGCGGTGTGTATCCAGCCGTGGGCTCCACCATAATACCACGCTGCTCGTAGTACGCCAGTTGTTGCTTACTGAAGTACTCCCTTCCAAGATCGCACCTCAAGCTCGCAATTCGGACTCCAAACTTAGCCGTCGCCATCGATTCGAAAATCTTGAAATAATCGAACACCTGATCTTTTCGCTTTATTAGATAAACCACAGCAAAATGAGTGTAGTCATCTATAAAAGAGACAAAATACTGGAACCCATCGTAAGTTGCTGGCGTGATCCTTCCACAGACATCCGTATGGATTCTTTCAAGTGGTCTAGTCGTAGCTGGTCTGGAACCCTTGAATGGCATTCGGCTCAAATTACTTTCTGCGCATTCATCACAAAAGGTTTCGTCGCCTTTCAGATCGCCTATTCCGCTGACCATCGTCGACTGCTGCAGCTTCTTCACATTTCTGTAGCTCAAATGACCAAAACGTTTGTGCCACAGAACCAGTTTATCGTCACTTCCATCTCGAGTTGCCAACGCCGTTCCAGTTTTCACTTCCTTCATGTGGACGTAGAATAGGTTCCCTTGCATTATAGCCTCGGCTATGACTTGGCCATCTTTCCGAATGACAGCACGATCTGGTTGGAATTCGACTTTCACTCCGACTTGAAGCAACGCAGCCAAAGAAAGCAAGTTGAATTGCAAACTTGGCACATATAACACGTTGCTCAGCTTCAATGGAACCATCCGGGTTGATGTTTCGACCGTTCCTCTGATGACCCCTTCTTTCGTTGCCACCATCCGTCCCTGATTCTTTGCGCTTTCAATACCAAGTGGAACCTCCAAATCGACCAGGCTTAAGAAATACTCTTCTTTGCAAGCCATGTGCCTGCTCGCACCGGAATCGAGGATCCAAATCAGTCCTTCCCCGTTCGTTCTTCTTAGGATTTTCGGACTGACCAGAGCAATTTCAGGATCGGATTTTACTTGGACTGCTCGGGCCTGAGCATTCCTAGAGCGCCTTTCCTTGGAACAATCCGACCGCCTGTGGCCGAAAACTCCACATCCAAAACACTTCCCAGCGAACTTCCGTTTCCTCTCCATTGGCTTGTGGGCCTTCGTTGCCAGAACCGTGTTTTCGATATTAGTTCCAGATCCTGGTTCACCGTCACGACCATTCCGCTTCTGCTCTTCCGCCAATAAACGCGCCTTCACATTTCCGAGTTGGATCTCACCATCCGGAAGATTCTCCAACGCCGTGGTGACCACATCGTATGACGCCGGGAGCAAAATGAATAACTGGCTCACCTGGTCCAGTTCCGTCAGGGTGGCCCCAGCGTCCTTGAGCTGCCGAACCAACTCGTCGAATTTTCGGAAGTGGTCCTTAAGAGCGGTTCCTTCGTCCATCCGTAGAAGAGCCAGGGATCGCCGAATGTAGGTTTGAGCGGCAAAACCTTTCTTCGAAAACGTATTGGCCAACGAGGTCCACATTGCTTTGGCCGTCGGTTTATCCCGGACGTATTCCAGGTGGCTATCGGCGATGAATGCCACCAATAATGCCTTGGCCTTTTCGTCCATCTGCTTGAACGCCATTCTCTCCGCCGCCGCCGCCGTCTCCGCTGGAGGGTCCTCCTCGATGGCGTCTCGTACGCCATTGGCCGCAAGCTGGGTCTCGACACGGAACTTCCACGTGTCGTACCCTTCTCCAGCAAACTGTACGATGCCCGCTTTCTTGGCGCTAGTAGCCATCTGAACCGTTCTTCTGCTTCAAGAATTTAACTATTCTTCAAGAACTTACTTTTCTTTTCAGAGCTCACCTGGGCCCATAACCTAAAGAGTTTTGATGTTTTCAGGTTAATGGTTTATTATGAACTAACTTATAAAGTACAATTCGTTCCTATTTATAGGCCAGATCCTGTTTACAGTAGTAACAAGTTACTATGGTTGTTATGATGCAATGTGGTGGAAAGAGAGGTGATGAGAGAGAAACGTTGCAAAAGTAGAAGTAAAGTTTTTTCTTCGTAAACATAGTTACCATGACAGAAGTGACGTCACTACCGACCATTTTTGCGACGCATTTTGCCTAGGTTAAATGAAGCTCCCTGACAACGACGCGTCGCGACGCAGGGCTTGTTTATGTTTATTTTTCGTTTTTCTCTCCGACGTGCAATAGTGTGCGTTCCTTTGCGCCACCTTAGTAAAAGTGTACCTCATTGGTTATGATGAACATACTAGAAACATCTAATCAACTGTTTACTAAGACTCTAACTTTAACAGTAACTATCAAACGCACACGCAGCGTTGCCAACCTTCCTGATTTTTCTGGAATCTACCGGACTTTTATGTGTCATCCAGACCGTCATCCTGTTAACACCGAAGGAAAATAAAACCAACTTTTACACAACGCGTTTCGAAGCAGTATGTCGAGACTGATTCTGGGCTAGAAAAATCCTCGCGTTAACCAAAATGTCCAAACGTAATGCCGATTTACGCAGCTATTTCGCTCCTAAAGGTAAGCAACTCAATTAAAACTAAGAATGAGTGAAATTTATTGAATGAAAATTTCTTTTTATAAAGGGAAATCTCGAAATCATCAATATCCACGCATCAAGAGGCTGATGCCAGCGCCGCGGCCGCCCATATCGGAAGCGATTCTTCAACTCCTGGACCATCTAGATCACGTTCAGTAAAACCATCACCGACGTTTTCGCCAAGAGATGATGATCCAAGTGCCAAATGTTTCGGAAAATGATCCTTTCACCGCTGGACCATCCAGACCAGTCCCAGTCAAATTCTCGTCAATTTCGTCCGCCCAGGATGGTCAAGTGCATGTGAATGAACACATGGCCGATGGTAGTAGTGAAACCTCGGACGACCCAGCTTGTCATGATGACCAAGAACATCAACAAGTGGACTTTGATCAAGAACCTAACTCCGATTTGGTAGGTATTTCTTTCATTATAAAATGTTTAACAAAAACTTCATAAAAAATGTCTCTTGTAGGAAGAGCTACAAGCAGCACCAGTGAAAAGGATAAAAAAATCATCCCAAAAGTATGCAAAAGATTGGGAAACAGAACTCGGTTGGCTTTCTCAAAGTGCCCGTAAGCAAGCTGTCTATTGCAAAGTGTGCAAGAAAGATATTAAGTGTCTCGGTGGCTTCAAAGATCTACTCAAGCATGCTACAAGTGGGAAGCACAAGCAAAACGAAAGTTCTTTACACAGAACGACAATGCTGGAACCATATGCGAACACTTGTCTAAAGGAGAACGTACGGAACGCAGAACTTCAGCTGTGTACATGGGAAGTTTCACGCAACATGTCGGCTACAGAGATCGAAGAAATTGCTTCGTTTATGCGTCGAGTATGTACTGATTCGGACATCGCCAAGGAAATCAAAGTCGGTCGAACTAAAGCGACTTCCATGATAACGAACGTTCTCGGAGAAGGCCAGCATGCTGAGCTCGTTAATCATCTGCGACTCAATGCTTTCAGCTTGATCGCAGATGAATCTTCGGATTTATCAAAAAAAAAGTCACTCGCTTTAGTTGCCAGAACTAGCTACTGGAAGGATGAAAAGCTTTTCGTTAAAGATTGTTTCTACGATCTAGTCCAGGTAACTGAAACTGATTCGAGGACTTTGTACAATGAGGTCATTGCGCTGTTTAGCAGGGATAATATTCCATACCAGAACAACTTGATTGGTTATGGTGCTGATGGTGCAAATCATATGACGTCACCAGGGACCTCTCTTGCCGCTTTTCTAAAAAAGGGATTGTCTCTCCCTTTTTATTATGAAATGTGTTGAACAGAATGTGCCGTGGTATTTACAGTTACCTAAGCTGTAGTCCTCTAAGAAGCAGCAAGTTTGATGAGATTCAAGAACTACTGGATGTAAAGCCTCTTAAAATGCTCCATCCTTGTGCAATGAGATGGTTGTCCTTGGAGGCCGTTGTGCAAAGGGTTCTGGATAGGTACGATGTATTGCGTATCTATTTTGGTTTTTTGGTGACCGTTGATAAAGAGGAAAAACAAAAAGTCTTGGCAATTTTCAATTCTCTTAAAGTCCCGCCAACAAAACTATATTTGACCTATTTATTGTACATTCTTAAGCTGGTAAATAATATGAACAAGCTTTTTCAAAGTGAGTCTCCAGAATTACAAATTCTTTATTCTAGCATCTATTCCGAACGGTGCTAGATAATTTTTTTAAGTTAGATAATTTTTTATATGCAAAATCTGGCAGACTTAAATAACGTTGAGTTCGATCAGCAAAACTACGAAAGTTTGGACAATGTGTACGTAGGAACTTCAGCAGAACTGCTTATCATAGAGTTGATCAACGAAGGTCAGATTACCAACGATCAACTGACCGAGTTTAAGACAAACGTCATTCGCTTTTATATAACACTTGTTCATCAAATCCTCAAGAGGATCAACTTCAATGACTCTTTCATGAAGAATTTGATTATCTTAGACCCTGTAAATGTTATTAACAGGAAACGCCAATCGATTCTGCCGCTCACCGAATGTTTCCCAAACCTTATCAATCTTGACATCGTTCAAGAAATTGATCACGAATTCAGAGAGCTGCGGAACATCGACTTTTCGGATTACTCTTCGGACGAAAGGACCAGTGTGGTTCTGTTTTGGAACAAGATGTTGACCACGACTAGATGTACCGGAGAGATGGCTTTCCCGCATTTAAGGAAGTTTATTCCAAGCCTTCTAGCTTTACCTCACTCGTCAGCTCCTGTTGAGCGCTTGTTTTCTGAGTATGATATAAATAAGACCAAATTAAGGAATAGATTGAACGTTTCGACCATGCATGGAATATTGGCTACTAAAAACTATGTTAAGCTTAACTCTGAGAACAATAGACTGGTGAATATTTCTGCTACTATTAAATCTAAGTACAATGTCGCAATGTACGATCGGAAGTAATCCAGAAAAATCCAGATTTTTTTATTGACAACTTCCAGAATTTACTAAAAAACACCTGGCAACCCTGCGCACATGTGGGAGTGCAAAACAAACAACAATCAACAAATCAAAATAACAGCAACCAAAGGAGATCGTGTCAGAATCGTGCCATTTGTTCGCATCCTAGAGTCGTAGCCAGGCCAAACGCGCGGATCATAAAAGAGCGTAAAACAAGTGCTCGTTAAGTGTGTCCCAGCGGCAACGAAAATAGAGTCCAGCGAAAACTAAGATCGAAGACAGCGCCGGATTTGAAAAAAACGACTGAAGAAGAAGGTGAAAGAAACCATTCCAGCAGGGTGAGAATACAAGCCATCACAATTGACTTCATCCGACGACGCGACGGTGTAAGCAGTAATCGGGAACAGGCAAAGACTCTTAGTGGATTGTCAAAGACTTCGGTGCCTAAGGACAAGAGGAAAAAGAAGGAGATCCGCAGCCTCTGGATCAGGCAAAGCAGTCGTACTTAGACGACCTCGCATTGACCAGCAGTACACAACGGTCATATTAGGATCGTTTTGGGAGCTGAGCAGTTGCTCAAGAGCCGATCGCTTTTCGGGAACGATTTTTCGCCATTTTGGCTTTGTGAGGCCCGTTTTTGCGAAAGTAAGGTGTGGATGTGCTGAGAGCCAAACCGAGCCGAGTCCTCGGTGGTGTTCCGGGCAGCTGCGGTACGTGGTACGTCCGTCTAAGCAGTGCAGCCAGGCAGGGTGACCAGTTTACCGAATACGACTAGACTATGATATTATGAATTATTGATGTGATACACCTGTGCCGTCCAGATTCAGATGTGATATGATTGTTGTCATTTTGATGTTATGGTAAGAAAAACGGACCCATGAGAAGATCTAATGCAAGCTAGCTTAAGTTTTTTAAATGTCGTGTGTTAGTTAATAACGATTTGGGTTTGTGTTGTGGTAAGAGTTAGCTTTGTAGCACCCTGAAAATCAGTGGTGCTCAAACTGTTTCAACTGGAACAAATCGAACGAATTCCAGGGTTCTCTTCTACTGGTGGTCGGAATCAACATTTCGAAAAAGCAATCGATCGACTAAACCATGAGAACATCTGGGCTGCACTTAGAGCGCGAAGAGTTCTAGAGAATCTAAATTTCGTGCAAGGTCTAATACGACTATGTCTTGTCGGATTCAATTCCGGTAACTGCTGGAATGAGGCAAGGATGTAGCTTATAATCGGCACTCCTGCTCATCGTAATGAATGAGATCCCCAAACGAACTTGACATGGTCGACGATATTGTTTTGTTCGCCTAAGACAACAGGATATGCAGAGCAAAAACTCGACGTCATCACCTCACCGAAAGCTTCAAGGCAGCAGGTCAGAAGGTCAATATCGGAAAGCCCTAGTCTATGTTAACAGCATGGGAATTTGATTTACGGAATTAAACATAAATCTGATGTAAAATCGAAACTTCATCCCACTGTGATCGATCACTGTTCGTTTGGCTTCCTTCCAGTTTTAAAATTTTCCCTCATAATCAAGCCGGCCAAAAATCCTGTCAAAGCCGCTATTTGACGATGACGACGACTCCTCCGGCTGTCGGTCAGTTCTACAGCTGTGGTCCACCAACTCCGTCCGGGACGACGAAGACGACGACGACTGATTTCGCAACAAATAAGAAATAGCAGTTCCGAGATAGCGCGGAGGTGCAAAATTTAAATTTTAAATTAGCAAGTTTCGCGCGCGCGCACACACATGCACGAGGTGTTTCGAGCGACTGCGAAATCCATCGATGGATCCGCGCTGTTGTTTGCGTGGCTTCTCCTCGATGCCGCCGCCAGGGGATAAATTAGACGCGCCTGGGTGATGTTTTCTTCCCGTGATTCGTCGTGGCATCTTCCCGTATATGGGCGAATAATCTTTATCGGGTATCAAGTTACGGTTTTCAAATGGAAGCGTATGATAATTAATGTGCCTGGATTGGGCGCTCTCGCGCCCTTTCTCTCCCCTTGGTTACTGGTCCCCCAGGTATTTTCCATACGACTATCATCACATCCTTCGCTTGAACCGATACGACGACTATCTTGTTCCTCAAATATGGGAACGATCAGATGCTGGATGTCGTCAGTGGGCCTGGAGGCTCAGAGGAAGGGGACAATCTTGATTATGAAAATGTGAACAAGAATTTTTCGCTCAACGACATGAGCTTGAAAGCGGTTTGCCGGTTTCGCGGATTGGTGACTGGCTGGCTGACCGGTTGCCTGTTTGGCACTATGGATTGTGGTGAGTGGCGTGAAAACTTTGAAACACGCCGGAGTTCAATCGATCAGCAGACAGCTGAACCACACCAACAAACAACAGCCAGCTAGAGGACCATTATTGGCATGTGCCGTCTCGTCGCGGTTATCCTTCGAATAAATTGTAATGATAAATGTGTGCCACGTTTGCGAAAACTAGATGCAACTTTTTCCTCTTGGGAGTTCCATAGTTCCTGCAGATTAATTTAATGTTTTAAATTTAGTGTTTGTACTATTTTGAACCGAGCAAAATTGGTAAAAACAGTTCTCAATTGTTAATTTCGAAACACCATTCACTTGATTTCATATTTTCGGCTTTCCTTTGGTCTAAAACAGTGGTTTTCAAACTTTTGCGCCCTGTCTCGATATTATAGAGCTCACCGCCCCCCTTGTAGGTTTTCAACGCTAACCAGGGGACAGTAGGGACCACTTTAAAAACCACTTGTCTAAAGTTTAGCGATAGAATAAATTTGTAAAATTCAAAAAATAATTTCATAAGTAAACGATAATTGAAACTTATCCAACGCACTGAAGTTCGAATTTTATCCTGGGTTTTCTAGCATTTTGTTTTTTTTTTTGGAAAATGCTGATCAGATTTGAGCACATTTGCGCACAACTATTGCTGCTGTTCGATTGTTGGGTTCATTTCCGGGTGGCTGATTTGGGTTATCGAAGTGGGGGATCATCGGTGATTGTTTATATTTTAAACTTGGATATTCACATTCACAGATGATTTGCACTCGGAGTAGTCTGTTGTGTATAACTCTTGTATAACCACGCTGTTTTTAGTCAGTTCCGATGCGGATTTGTCAACAGTTTCAAGTAGGGATAACTCCTTTTCTTCTATTCCGTGGATATCTAACTGCACCGATTTACACATTTTTCCTGATTTTGAGAGCGTAACACATCAGTCAGACAGTTCTCTGTTTGGTTTCTTTCAACAAGTTTAACACCATATTCGACTATTTTGCTAATACAATTAAAGTATAATCTGAACTTCAACTGTTAGAAAAAGATTAAGCAAATTGAAATATCTGTTGATAAAACAAATGGCAGTTTGTTCTGAGAAGTTTTTGTGATAAAGGATGAGTATAATTGAGGCTCTTTCGTAGAAAATGGCGAAGTGGCTGATAAAAAACATTTCAATTTGATTGAGACTTCAGCTCACAAATGTTCTTTCTTTAGAAAATGATAAAGCGCACTGAGACTTCTGTTGATTTACAAAAAAAAACAGTTTGAATTGACACATCTGCTCACAGCAAATGTTGTGAGAGCAATGTTGAACTTTTTCTTTAGAAAATTATGAAATGAGGTCTCATACTTCTGCCTCTAAAATGGTTATTTTGAATTGAGACTTCTGCCCAAAAAATGTGGCTGTTTGAAGCAATGCCGAGACTTTGCTATTACATGATGACAAGGTGGTTTGAGACTTCTGCCCATAGAAATTCAAAGAAAAAATAATAAGAACCATTTCCCGACTTTTGTTGAAAGCTTACATAGATGGTTGAGATTTCCGGTTATAGCTCATGAGTAGATTGAGACTGCTGCAAGAAAAATACATCGAAACTCTGATAGATAACGAAAAACGTAGTAGACTTCTCTTGAATAATAACAAATATTCAAGATAACTGCTGTTTTTTTGGAAAAACATAAAAAAGTTAAAAAAAAAATTAAAAAAAAATACAGAATTTATCAAAAAAACTGACGGAAATTCGAAACTTAAGAAATGAAGAACACAAATAAAAAAAACATAAAAAAAAGACAAAATTAAAAAAATTACGAAAAAAAAATTTAAAAAAATTAACCGCAAATAATCACTAGATTGCTACTTAAAAAAGGAATAAATATACAAAAACTATAAAAATAACCAATCATTCCAAAGGATTTAAAAATATCAGAAGTTACTAAAGATAAAAAAATTGCAAAAATTACAAAACTGACAAAAAAAAACTGAAACTAGAAGAACCCAATGAACTTTAACAAAAAAATTAACGGAAATCTATATATCTCGCGTGAGCCTTCATTACGTCGTGTTCACAGAAAAATGCAGCAAAAGTTTTTAACAACAACTTTAAAATTTGTATTCCACATATAAAATATGTTGTCCAGAAGGCTGTTAAAACGGACCTATTACTTTCGACTTCTGCAAACGGCAACCCCGAAGCAATCCTGGAAATTTGTAAATGAAGCTCACGTAAGATCAAAGACCACAACCCCATCACCCTCAAGTTTGGCGATGAAGTACAAACCGATCCAGCCCAAGTGTCGAACAGTATCAACGAATGCTTTTGCAACGTGGGGCCTCAATTGGCTTCAAGTATCGTCAGCACCAGAGACATTCAACGGTTCAATACTATTCGTTCGCATCCGCCCTCCCTGTTCTTGAGACCGGCATCTGTTGCAGAGGTTCTGTTAGAGATCAGTAACCTTGACACCAACAAATCATCTGGTCCAGATAATATTTCCGTAGCTACAGTGAAAGCCCATCACTTGGCTTTTTACAACATCTTGACAGACATCTTCAACGAAACTATCGAAACTGGTGTCTATCCTGATGTATTGAAACTAGCCCGCGTAACTCCAGTCTTCAAGTCAGGTGACAGATCAAATGTATCAAACTACCGTCCAATCTCAACGCTCTCTGTCTTGAACAAAGGCATTGAAAAACTACTTGTCACTCGAATGAATGAATATTTAACTAGATATGACCTCATAAGCCCAGGCCAGTATGGTTTCAGAAAGGGATGCAGCACTCTAACTGCAACAACCGAACTTTTGGAGGACGTGTACGATGATCTGGATAACCGTAGATATGCTGGTGCCTTATTTTTGAACCAGAGGAAAGCGTTTGACACCATTGATCATGCCTTGCTGTTACAGAAATTGGAATGGTACACAACCCCTGGACAACCCTTTCGGCTAATCGAAAGCTACTTAACAGCTCGCCAACAATTTGTTTCCTTAAAAGGAGCTTAAAGTGGTAAAAGATTCACGTCAACGGGAGTACCGCAGGGAAGCAACTTGGGCCCGCTGTTGTTCTTGCTATTCATCAACGATCTCCCCCTGTTGAATCTGCACGACAAAGTTCGGCTCTTTGCCGACGACACATTGATATCGTACAGCAATTCCAATCCTCTCCAGATAGTGGAATGGATTGGAAACTATCTGGAAATCCTTCAGCATTACTTCGACTGTAATCTTCTCTCGTTAAACTTGTTGAAAACTTCGTACATGCTGTTCAATTCCGGTCGTCGCTCCTTACCTCAGCTGCCAATAATCCGTATAGGCAACACTCTAATTGAACGAGTGAACGAATTTAAATATCTAGAACTACTTTTCGATGATGCCTTAAGCTGGACAGCCCATATAGAGCAACTTAAACGAAGACTCGCTCCGGTCGTTGGTGCCATATGGAAAATTTCTGCGTTCATTACAACTCACTGGCTAAAAAATGTATATTTTCGCTGTTTTACTCGAGGCTGCAATATCTGGTGTCACTATACGGTAAAGCCTGTAAAAGCCGCCTAAGGGAGTTACAGGCCATGCAGAATAGAGCGCTAAAGGCTGTCTTTAGATTGCCGTATTTGTATCCTTCCGAACTGTTATATAGTATGGACGATTCAGTACTTCCCATACGAGGTGTCCAGGAATTTCAAACTCTGTTATATACCCACAAACTCCTAACAAGCAGGGATTCCCATCACAACATGCGCTTCGAAAGAATGACGTCTCACCGCTCGTCCAAAAACGCAAATCACCTTCGTCTGCTCAGGGTTAGAACATAATTTGGAAACAAGAAACCCAGTTACTTCGCAAGTAAACTCTACAACAATCTACCAGACACCTTAAAACAATGCCCAACGTCCTCCCGTTTCTTTAGTTTTTATACGATACTAGATAACTGATCAAGCGAGAGGAATAAAATTTTGAATGCGAGGGTATTTGGGTGAACGAAATGTTCCCAAGATGGTTCATAACCCTTCCCACCTTCCATTGGAGAATCAGAAAGGGGGGTGGGGCTCCCTTACATTTTGTTGCATAACAGTAGCAATAATCGAGTAAATGGAACTCAATTTAGCATGAGTTGATATTTGGGCGCGGAAAAAGATTCTATGGTTGTTTGAGACCTTTCTCTGATCCCAGTGAACAAACAGGAAGAGAGGAGGGGCCATCACAGTTTTTTCAAAGATGTCGAGAGTTAAACATTTAAAAGGCACCGATTTGGTATGGGATTGTATTTTCATAGGAGAAATGTTTCTATAATTATTTGGGTTTTTTTTTTACTGATTCCATTCAGTGAGATAGGAAGAGAAGACGGGAGCTTCATACATTAGTGTGGCATATCTATAGAATAAGAAATTAAAAAAAAAACAACTTCAGTAGGGGAGGGTATTTGCGATGGAGAAATGTTTCTATGCTTATTCAGGAACCCTCCAGTAGTGGCGGGTTGAATAGGGAAGAGGGGGCCTCATACCATTTTTTGATCAACTCGATAACATTTTAAGCAAACAGGGTCTAATTTGCCATTTATTTTCAGTGAGGAACCAGAAAAGGGAAAGGGATGCACCCATAGTTTTTTTATAACTCGAAAAATGATCGAGCAAATTTTGCATATAAGGAATTTAGGTACGAACAATGTTTTCTTGATTATTAAACCGGGGGACTCTCAAAACTTTAATACCTTGGAAACTGATCAACCAAATGGAACCAAATTTGGCTTGGAAGAGGAATTCTATACAAGTAAAACATTTATTTTGGCAAATAAATACAGAGTAAAATAACATAACAAATACAAAATGAGAACTCTTTTGAATTGCAATTTGAAACTCAAGTTACAACTTTCATTTCAACGGGTTGATTTCTAATGGTGTTGATTTTTAAATATAAAACCATCAACTAACAAATTTGAATTTAAATTTTTAATAGAATTTACATCAATTCAAGAAAGTGTATCAAAGCACACCAGATCAGCACATATTTGAAAAAAAATCCTCAAATTACATGAAATACAAGAACTGCCAAAAATTACAAAAATTCATAAAAATGACGAGAAAAATAGAGTGTCCTACCCGGGATTTCCCGGGAATATAAGAAATTCTGGAATTCCCGGATCCCGGGAAATGAGTAAAAAATCCCGGGAATTCCCGAAGCCAATAAAAAGTGCTTAATTATCAAAAATTTAGTCGATCTTATTGGATAAATGAATCAGATTGAGCAAGGAAAATGATTCCTTGATGATTCAGTCTTAAATATTGTTTTTCTTGAGTTTGGTTAGTACATTGAATTCAATCAAAAATGTTTTCCGATCGAAAACTTAGTATAAAAGAGAAAAAAAGACAAACAATCTATAGAACCAAACAATTCCAATAATGAAACGCTATGGAAAGAATCTGAATGTTCTATTTTGCAACACTCATCATTTAGATCTTTCGTTTCGGATACTGTGGACAGTATTTAAATCATCAGCAAATAATTGACATATTGTGAAACAAATGAATAGTTATCTGAAAATTTACGATATCCGATGAATAACTTGAAGTCTGGCTAACTAACTTCTATCGATAGTGAAACATCTTTCTCAATTATTTCAAATTTTTGCAGCTAGAATTAGACCAGTTTGTCGGTTAAAGTACTTTTTTTTAGGTCTAGAGCTCCTTTTTGTATTTTTGAGGCATTCAAAAAGTTAAAAATGTTTTGCAATACTTAAATTTCGAAATACCATATCGATAAGGATTCGTACGCAGTAGATGGTTAAAATCTTCATGTTGAAAGCCTAATATTTAATTTTTCCCGGGATCTCGGGAATTCCCGGGAAAAGGATCGTCAAATCTCCCGATTCCCGGGAACGCTAAAATGGCCTGGAAATGGACACTCTAGAGAAAAATAGAATTTTCTTAAAAGACATGAACGACAAAAAACACAAATTTAATTAAAAACGGTTTTTTTTTTGACATTTTCATAATAATTTATTTTTGTCACAGTAGTAATCTATGTCATTTAAAAAAAAATTTTTTTTTCACGTTTGGGGATTTTTTTTTATCTGACAATTTGCGCCGGGGGTCTTCAGATTTTCTCCAAAATTGAAAATTTGGTTCATTTTTACGACTTAAAAATTCATGTATTTTTTTCAGATTTCTAACATTTTTATTTTTTGAGTTAGCTTCAGTTAGATTCGGCTATTTTATTATTTCCGTTGAAAAATAACAGAGTTATGTAGCTTTGAAATATAGTTATTTTTTATTTACAAAAAAATCTATCCGAAGCTAACTCGAAAAATAAAAATTTTAGAAATCTGAAAAATACATGTATTTTTAAGTCGTAAAAATGATCCAATTTTTCAATTTGGGAGAAAATCTGAAGACCCCCGGCGCAAACCCGTCAGATAATAAAAAAAAATCCCCATTTGTGTCATTTTAGTCACTTTTGTATTTCTATCATATTTTTTGTTTATTTTTTTATTTATGTTATTTTGACAATTTTTCATTTTTGTATTTTTATAGTCTTTTTTTGTAATGTCACTTATATTTTTCCACTATTTTTTTGCATTTTTGTAATTTTTTACATCTTAATAAGTTTTGCTATTTTTTGTTATTTTTCACTCCCTTGTTATATTTAAGTTGTTTTTGGAAAAAAAAATTGCTTATTTTTTTATTTTGATCATTGCCGTTTTTTTATCATTTTCATAATTTTTAGAATTTATGTCATATTTTTCAGTGTTTTTTTTAAATATTTTATCAAGTTTTGCCATTGTTGTCATTTCAGAATTTCTGTCAATTTTGTCATGTTAAAATTGAATCATTATATCATTTTTGGATAATTTTGTCTTTTTTTTTATTTTTTGTTATTTTTTGTTATTTTTATAATTTTTTTCTACTTTGTTTCTTCTATGTCATTTTTGTATTTTTTTTCATATTTATAACTTTTTTATTTTGTCTTTTTTTTTATCTCGTCATTTCTACTATGTTTGTCACTTAAATGATTTTTGTTGATTGACAGTTTTAACATTTTTTTTCGTTTTTGTAACTTTTGTTATGTTCATGTATTTTTGAGATTTATATCTTTTTTAACTTTTTATAAATTTTGTCATTTAGGCCATTTTTGTCAATTTTGATTTTTTTTTAATTTTTATTCTTTTAGTTTCGGTTTTGTTTGTCATTTTTTGAATTTTATTATTCTTGTCGATTTTCGTATATTTGTCATTTTAGTTATTTCTGTGTAGTTTGTCATTTTTATCATTTTTTTAAATAAATTTTGTCATGTTTAGGGAAGAATGAGGACACTTGATCCCTGGGGATACTTGATTCCTTCGCTATATCTCGAAACAGGAATGTCTTACACATATCAAATGTTTTAAAAAATGTGCCAAACAGAACAAAACAACAATGCTGTTATCTTAACAAATTTAAAAAAATAATATTTTCGAGTTATTGAACCTTGATTGAAAAATTTGACAAAATGTGATTTGAAGAAACTTTTTTTATCAATTTAAAATATTTCTCACATGAAAAAATTATTATAAAAATATTTATTTCAATATGTCAATCGTTAGAGTATAATATGAACTTCATGATGCCAAATTTTCAAAGCAATAGTAAACACTCATTGTTTTAAGAATAAGTTTTCCAAAATGTATGTTATGGGTATCATTGATCCCTAGAGTCCAAAAAGATGTATTTTTCATCTAAATGGATCGTGATCATTGGTGTTCATGAAATTACTAATATCTGACCAATAACTTATGATTATCGAGTAATTATCTGTCAAAAAGGGCTAAAAATACTGTATTTATCTAAAAACTAGAAAATTGCGCCTTAAAGTATGCAATGGCTGTAGGATAGAAGACAAACTTTTATCATTCTCTTTGTCTGATACTTACAAACTGTGAAATGGGAACTAATATGGCAAGACATAGTCAACGGACCTTTCTTCTTCGGATTTTATTAGATTTTTGTCTAGAGTCAGGGCACCCTGAATAAGGGATCAACCCTCCTGTAACTTAAACAATATCACATATTTTTTAGTCTCACGAAAATGCTTCTAGCTCATCTACGAGTTCATATATCATTCTAACTTTGGAGCATATAAACTTTTTTTTTTTTTGTTTCGATTATAGTCGTTTTACCATCTTTATGGCATTCGCGACTTTATCAACGTTGCAGTTGGCGGATCGTTATTGAAAAACTATCCGGTACAACTGTGTTCGATGTTTACTCTTGGGCTCGAACTCGCGGACATCGGCTCAGGAGACAACAGACTTGCCAACTGAGCTATATCACAAGCCCATGAGCATATAAACTGGAAATTACACGCTGTCAGAAAATGCAAAAGACGGCGAGTTGCTAAATTTTCCCAAAAAGATATGATGAAAATAGGAAAAAGGGAATAAGTATCCCCATCCTCCCCTATAATTTTGGTACGTTCACTTTATCATTTTTATCATTTTGTGATTTTCTCATTTTTGGAATTTTTGTCGTTTTTTTTCCTTTTCGTATATTTTACATTTTAGTTATTTCTGTGTTACTTGTCATTTTTATCATTTTCTTATTTGAATTTTGTCTTGTTTATGTATTTTGTACGTTTACTTTGTCATTTTTATATTTTTTGTGATTTTGTGATTTTGTAATTTATATTCTTTTTTTTTTCTTTTAGTGAGTTGGAACATCTGCTGGAGGAACATCGAAGGAAAATGCAATGTGTGATGGAAGAATTGAGATTGAGTTGATTGAGATATCAGCTGGTACAGCAGATTGAGACTTCTTCTGGTCGAGCACAACGCAACGTATTGAGATTCTACAGTTAGAAAAAAGAGAGATTAAGTAAGACTTCTGTTGGCAGCGAATGCCGAAAAAAGTAGCAATTCCTCTCTAAAGTTAATGTCAAAAAGGACTTCAGTCATTAAGGAATATAAAAAAAATGCTATTTACGTTGAACAAAAACGTCGAAGCTGATTGAGTCTTAAGCTGGTAGAGTATTACACAGTAGATTGGAACTTCTGAGAGATTCTAGAAAATTTAATAGGAAATTGATCAACCCACGGTTTGAATTTTCAAACCACAATTGTGTACTGCATCTGGTTGAAGAAATAACGAGGGATCTGAACTGTTATCGAAAAGTTTCAACATCGATCAGTCAACATTGTAGCAAGGATTCCGAGAAAACAACAACAACAACAACTAGAAAATACCGATACACCGGAGATCGATACCAGCACAGTGGCAGAGAAAGACAGAAAAAGGGGAGTGAAATTAAAATCTCAACGAATTAACGCTCCACACCGCTACATATACCTAGAATAGGTTGTCGCAAAAAAAAACCGTCACACGCGCGACAGATCTATAAGCAAAACTTCCGCGCAGCGCAGCCTCCTTGACTACTACTTTTGATAGAAGAGGATCGCGAATGATCGAGAGAGCGCGTTTAGCACCCTCGACGAACGACGGCGCGGCAATCAGCTTGTGAGAAAAGAGAGAAGGATTAAGTACCTACCTTACCTAGTAGAGTGTCAAAGGCGCGACGCGATCGAGGTAACTTCGGTCGACAGCCGGATCGCGACGATCGCGCAACCAATCGAGCCGTACGCGTCGTCGATGGCGCAAGTGTGCTTATTTTTCGCGTAGCTGTCGGGATCCGAGTTAAGTCGTTTCGTGTCGTGTGAACTGGCTAACACTAACTATATCAGGTTAGCATTTTAGAGGAGTTTAGTGATTTGAGGGAGTGATCTATCAGCGGAATTCAAAACGTGGCTCCAGCGAGAAAAAAGTGAGTTAAGATGGTGCGATCTTGTTGAGGGAGGGGATCGCAATATTTCACACCAAAAACGGAAGGAGGCTGAGATGGTGATGAGAGTGGTTCCGAAAGAGGGTTCGTTCGTTCGGAAGATGCGCGTCAAGAGATAAAATTGCGTACGCGATCAGGTTCGCAGTTTTTGAATCGTGCTGGCTCAGCTTTTTGGGCTGGTCCCCGGTGCGGGATCGTTGATGTTTCCAATTTTATGTTTTGACTTGGTCATTCGGCGAGAAGCTAAGCTGAGTTGAGTTGACGATCGCGATACTGTTGTTGTTGTTGATGATATTGAAGGGGCGACGCGATCAAGAAGAGAGGTCACCAACAGCTGTGCGCTTCGGGAAGTTAAAAGTGGCAAGAATCACGACCTGGCGGCCCCATTCCAGCGGGTGATGATTTGAAAAGGATCAAACGCGCCATTTTACTGCCACATTTCGCCATTTGAAGCTACGGGGTGGCTAGGAAAGCTGGTTTTCTCCTAAGTAGGGAATAATTTCCTAAAATAGACACCTGCCTGGCTCCTGCCTCGAATCTCTCGAGCAGTGGTCGTCCGATGGATGGAACCGGTTGGTTCGGGATCGGTTTCAATGATGTGGGTGGGTGGGTGGGTGGGTGGAATCGGTGGCCGGGCATGGGTATCTGGGTAGAAACGGAGGCTGCGGCTGGTCTCGGTCAACCGCCATCACGGTTAGTCTACATATCACCTAAAGATACAGAAGTGTGTAGAAACAGCGCTTCTGAAGCGGAGAAGCTGAAAAAAATCGAGTTCGCATTCGTCGACCGCGCGCGCAATTTTATAGTTTTGCATGATGGAAGTGCGGGTCCAGGAGAATTAGAGGAAGGCGACACGATCGCGGTTTTGCGGCTCAACTGATTCAAACCAGTCATCGAGGTGCCAGCAGCAGTGCTACGCCACCAGCCTGTAACTATCGAACTTCTCTACTGTATGTATGTGTTTGTCCGTCTATCTCTGCGGCATTTGATTGCTGGAAGAAAATTAAACAACAAAAATTTAATGACTCCATCTCGTAGAGTTTGTGACTATTAGCCAAACTACATATTCTTAAGTGAAGCTAGTTTTGATCGACCACCCCAAACTCAAAAGTCAGATTATACGCCACGGCTTCTATGGCTCAGCAAATAGTTATCTCCTGTTGTAGGTTGTAGGACTCTCCGATAAAACGAAACCAGAACGACGAGATCAGAGAAAGAGTAACCAAGAGAGGCTTTGAGTATGAAAAAAAAGACTAAACTAGGTATGCGATCCGTGTTATGAGATTTTAATTTTTGCATTAACAACCACCACCCTTCTACCGGTTACCATCCTGTTTCTTTTTTCCTGCTCTTTCGATAAGAAGGGGTTGATTTGATATCCACTCGTAAACTTAGTGGTTCTGAGTCTCGCGAATACGCTAACACACTTTTGTGCGGGGCTTTGTGACAAGCTAAATAGCTTTAGGTTGCTGATGCTAGAGGTAAGTTTTGCGATAGGTATGTGTTTGATATCAAGCCAGCTCAAGTCGCACTGCTAGCGGGACCTATTTGAACTGTTTTAAAATTATAAGAGTTTCACAGACCTTTCAACTAAAGACCCCATTTAGATGTTACCTCTTCTTAATGCTTAGTTTTAACTCTTTTCTGAAATCGCAATTTTACGATTAATTTAAATTCAGCCTATGAAATCTAAGTCGATTGAGACGGTTTTTTGTCTCCAGAAGTTCTCAAAGCCATTTTTTTTAATTTACTTTCTAGAACGTTTAGCTTCTTTCTTTTTCATCGTTTCTACAGTTTTTAAATTTTCAATTTTTTTTAAAACATTTTCCACCCATTCGAATACTCTCCGACCTTCACAGAATTATGACAAAAATGACAAAAGTAACAAAAATGACAAAAATGACAAAAATGACAAAAATGACAAAAATGACAAAAATGACAAAAATGACAAAAATGACAAAAATGACAAAAATGACAAAAATGACAAAAAAGACAAAAATGACAAAAATGACAAAAATGACAAAAATGACAAAAATGACAAAAATGACAAAAATGACAAAAATGACATAAATGACAAAAATGACAAAAATGACAAAAATGACAAAAATGACAAAAATGACAAAAATGACAAAAATGACAAAAATGACAAAAATGACAAAAATGACAAAAATGACAAAAATGACAAAAATGACAAAAATGACAAAAATGACAAAAATGACAAAAATGACAAAAATGACAAAAATGACAACAATTACAAAAAAAGACAACAATGGCAAAAATGGCAAAAATGACAAAAATGACAAAAATGACAAAAATGCCAACAATGACAAAAATGACAAAAATGACAAAAATGACAAAAATGACAAAAATGACAAAAATGACAAAAATGACAAAAATGACAAAAATGACAAAAATGACAAAAATGACAAAAATGACAAAAATGACAAAAATGACAAAAATGACAAAAATGACAAAAATGACAAAAATGACAAAAATGACAAAAATGACAAAAATGACAAAAATGACAAAAATGACAAAAATGACAAAAATGACAAAAATGACAAAAATGACAAAAATGACAAAAATGACAAAAATGACAAAAATGACAAAAATGACAAAAATGACAAAAATGACAAAAATGACAAAAATGACAAAAATGACAAAAATGACAAAAATTACAAAAATTACAAAAATTACAAAAATGACAAAAATTACAAAATTACAAAAATGACAAAAATTACAAAAATGACAAAAATGACAAAAATGACAAAAAATGACAAAAATGACAAAAATGACAAAAATGCCAACAATGCCAAAAATGACAAAAACGACAAAAACGACAAAAATGACAAAAATGACAAAAATGACAAAAATGACAAAAATGACAAAAATGACAAAAATGACAAAAATGACAAAAATGACAAAAATGACAAAAATGACAAAAATGACAAAAATGACAAAAATGACAAAAATGACAAAAATGACAAAAATGACAAAAATGACAAAAATGACAAAAATGACAAAAATGACAAAAATGACAAAAATGACAAAAATGACAAAAATGACAAAAATGACAAAAATGACAAAAATGAAAAAAATGACAAAAATGACAAAAATGACAAAAATGACAAAAATGACAAAAATGACAAAAATGACAAAAATGACAAAAATGACAAAAATGGCAAAAATGACAAAAATGACAAAAATGACAAAAAAGGCACCAATGACAAAAAAGATAAAAATGACAAAAATGACAATAATGACAAAAATGACAAAAATGACAAAAATGACAAAAACGACAAAAATGACAAAAATGACAAAAATGACAAAAATGACAAAAATGACAAAAATGACAAAAATGACAAAAATGACAAAAATGACAAAAATGACGAAAATGTCAAAAATTACAAAAATTACAAAAATTACAAAAATTACAAAAATTACAAGAATTACAAAAATGACAAAAATTACAAAAATTACAAAAATTCAAAAATTACAAATATTACAAAAATTACAAAAATTACAAAAATGACAAAAATTTCAAAAGTGACAAAAATAACAAAACTTACAAAAATTACAAAAATTACAAAATCTACAAAAATTACAAAAATTGCAGAAATTACAAAAATTACAAGAATTACAAAAATTTTAAAAATCACAAAAATTACAAAAATTTCAAAAAATATAAAAATTAGATTGACAAAGTTGACCAAATTGAAAATTTTTTGAAAATTTACACAATTGACACAAGACACAAGAATAAAAAAATGACAATATTTTCAAAAAGTTGGTTAGAAATAAAAATTTAAAAAAAACTGACAAAATGGAAAAATTAACAAAATTAAAAAAAATCATAAAATTGGAAATTCAACAAAATGGGCAGAATTGAAAATTGGCCAATCTCAAGTAACGCAGATTAAGCTAACTAGCGTTTGAATGTTTTATTTTGGTTTCATTATGGCATTTTTTGTGCGGCTCGTTTTATGACGGTTTTATTATGGTTTTATTATGGTCATTCTTGAGTCGACCATATGTTTTCAGAACGTTTTGAAAACGCTAATAAAGCTTTTATTAAACATACTGTTTTAGTTGTTTTGAAAGAGTTATGGATGCTCTATTTAAACTATAATAAAACACAAACCTTGAAGTTTGCTCCAAGCTTTTTTTGCATGTTTTATAATAGCACTCAGTGCTTGATTATGAAACCGCCATAAAACTCAGTGACAGTTCTCGATCAAGATGTCAAAACAATCGCATAAAACCCTTACAATATGGGTATTAGTTGAAGGAGATCAATCGGTAGAAGTTGAATTTCGTTATCTGACGCCATCTTAAAATCCAAGATGGCGGCTTCCGCTAAACTTTAAAATGTTGTAATTGACTTAAAATCGCACGAAACCTCAACAATATTGGTTATTGGGTTAAAGGGCTAAACGAGTAGAAGTCGAATTTCGCTATCTGACGCCATCTTGAAATCCAAGATGGCGGTTTTCGCCTAACTTTAAATGCTGTAAATGACGAAAAATCGCATTAAACCGCCACTTTATGGGTATTGGGTAGAAGGGCTAAACAAGAAGAAGTCGAATTTTTCCTTCCCAAAGCCATCTTGAAATCGAAGATGGCGGCTTCCGCTGAACTTTGAAATGCTGTTAATCACTGGAAATCAAACGAAACCCCCTCAATATGAGTATTGAGAGAAATAACTAAACTAGTAGAAGTCAAATTTCGCTATCCGACGCCATAATGAAATCCAAGATGGCGGCTTTTGCTGAGCTTTCAAATGACTAAAAATTGCATAGAACTCCCAAAATATGGGTATTGGCTAGGTTTGCCAGATACTTTCAGAAAAAACATGGGACATTTCACGAAAAAAAGCGGGACACAGCCAAAAAAAGCGGAACATTTGATAAATTCTTAAAATAAGCTTAGTTGTATAGACAAACTTATACGACAGGCAGTTAAAATTCAAAGTTTTGACGCTGGTGATTGGCAACTTTGCCAACCAGCAATACGCACCAAAAATGGGCGTATTTGATAGATTTGCTGTGTTGAACCAATGATTTCAAATTGAGGCTTAAGTTTGCTTTTTAATAGTGTAAGTCAGTGAACTTCGTAAAAATTTTCCAAGGAAAAAAAGCGGGACATTTTGAGGAAAAAGTGGGACGGCGGAACATTTAACATCGGTACATGTCCCGCTTTTGCGGGATGGATGGCATCTCTAGATAAGTGGCTCGACCTATTAATCTAGACAAATCCTAAGGAGGTTTTGACAAGTTATTTGAGAAGATTTTTTTAAAATCCGGATCACTCTTATATCTATCAAACGATGGAGGAAACTTAAGTGTGATCGAGCGAGAGCTTGACAGGGATTTGCAAAACTAGCTGCTAGCAACTCGGACTATTTAGGCATCTAGAGAGTCGACACGGCGAATTGCGGCTGCACCACACGAATCAACGAATCAAACTAACACCTTCAGCTCCCTCTCTTGAGTCTTTGTGGTGTGTGATTGGTGTGTAGCGAAAATAAATCTAGTTGATTAGCGATCGGCCTAACCTAGTCGTGTGTTCCGTCCGTGCAATATAATTCCCCCGGCCACCGGGAGGAGTGAAGTGTTGTGTCTTTTATGATAATATATGGACGACGAACGGTTGAATCAAAAGATTCGCGTGGAAAGGTGTTGCTGGTGGAACAACGAGGGGTAGATACTGAGATCGAGAAACCGGTGTGTGATGCTGTGGTTTAGTATCAAGTTTCAAGCGATTTTGCGCACCCAGATAGAGAGGAAAAAAACAGTCGAAGATGAATCATCGCAGTCATTGGAACGAAAATTTGAATTTGGCCGCCGGGCATTCGGGAAGCATTTCTTGCTTTTGCCACATTGTTGAAATTTTAGAAAAAATAAAAATTCTAGAAGAGAGTCATTCTCCAGAAAAAAGTACACCCCCATGAATCTCAGTGCAATTATCAACGAAAGCCTTAATCTATGACCGGACCACCAGTTCGAGAAACTTGACCGGATTGAGGTGGAGAACGCGAAAGCTGTTTGCATTCCTCCGACTCCGTAAATAATTATACGCTAGATAAGTACCCTGGAGGAGACTTGTGCAAATCAGTAGACTTCGGTGTATCGTCGTCAATGCAGCTGAGGTTCAGCTAGCTAGAATATGTACATAGCTAGCTAGAACTGTTACCCACCTACCACCAGGAATGTGCAATTACATCGACGACGACGACGTGCGCATAATGGAAGATAATTTGTTTCAAGGTTCATTGGCAAGGCGCAACTTTTGAAGCAGCCCTTTATTCGTGTCTAGAAGAAATGATAGAAAAATTGTAGCAGAAGAATGTGAGATGATTTGAAATGAAAACTAAACCAAACAAAAAAAAAATACACGGGCTTGGACGTTGTTTGCATTATACCACTTCAACACTTTTGCTCAAAGTACAATAAGTATTGTTTATGGGCATTTTGACATTTTGATAGTTATTATTTCGAAAAACAGCCAGGAATTGAATTGCATAACGCAGAACATTTCTTCAATTTATTAAAACTTATTTGGTCCAACTTTTGCGTTTTAGAAGATCGACTGCAGCATCTACTACAGTGTTAATTAAACTTCCTGCAAACAGAAAAAAGTCTTACCTTGTTAGGTGAAATTTGTAACCAACATTGCGTCAAAAAGGTTCAAAAGAAAAGAAAGTTTTTGAACTTTCTCTCTCTCTTTATACAAATGTAAAGAAATAAAACTCCAGGAGTCCTTCATTTCATCCCTTACCTTGATTTATATCGTTTACTTTGTCATAATTTAGCCTCTTAGAGCACCCGTATCCTTAGTCCAAACAGCCGGTTTAGAACCAAATTCCGACCAAAGCAACCGTTATTTCAGTTGTAACACAACTTTTTTTTAGAACTGGTATAAGGATTAATCCAAATTTGATTTGACGGAGTTCTAAACCGTTTGACAGTTAGTGGAAACCGAGTTGGGGTGCTAGTTTTTTCACTGGATTGGATCTAATTTTTTTGGTCCAATTCTTGTGTAAATTAGACCCAAGAATAGGCCACGGATACAAGTGCTCTTATGCGCAGTATTGAGCTTAAAATCCAAGCTAGTTTAGAAATGTTGAGACCTGAGAGTCGAAATTTTCAAATAGCTCTTACAGGAAAAATTGTCTGTGTTCCTTGAAGAGGATGACTCAACATGTTCGGAAATGTATAGTTTTCACATTTACTTATTCCTCTAGCCTATAAACACATATTATTATAATAGAAATATGTTTTTTTCCTTTGCCAGCTCATTCATTGTTAGAAGAAATACTGATTTCAAAATAACCCTGTTTGAAAACAGACCAACAAACGAACGTCAACTTTATATAGACCTATAACATATTGGAGTTACAATAAAAAACGGCAATTGCTACAAATTATTGGAACGGAAAATATTTAGGAGTAATCTGGATTCAGGAAACGGCGGTTAATTCGATACTTCGGAAATGGAAAGATATTGTTGAAAATGGTAACTACACAGTCCCCTTGATTTCAAGAGAGCGTTTGAAACGATTGATCGACTGAAATTGTTGGATATGTTAGCAAGAATCAGCTTAAGTGGCATGGTCTTACACTGGTTTCAAAGTTACCTGGAAAAAAAGAATGCAACTGACAAAGTTTGGCTAGTCTTACTCTCATTACAAAAAAAATTAGTTGGGTGTCCCTCAAGGAAGTGTCCTGGGACCAATTCTATTTATTTTAAACATCAACGACTTTAAAATGTGCTTACAACACGGTCACCTGAAACTGTTTGCTGATGATTAAGTGTCTCATTGGATTGGTAAAAATTTAGAACTCATAATGCACAAAGCAAATGCTGATCTGGAAAACATTACTGAGTTTCTGAAATATAGAAAATTATGTCTGAATCTCGATATAACCAACTGGATGATAATAAAGGGTGATACGGTAAAAATTTGGTCAATATCAACTTGACGTATTTCTTTCAATTTTGCATTTAAAAAACCTGAACACCCCTCATTTTGAAGGTGTGCGTGTGTAGAATATTGCTCCTATTTTGATTTTGGAATTCACTCTTCAGTTGTCAAAATGCCGTCCAAGGAAGAAGAGCAGCGTATCCGCGAAAATCCGAGCTACTCGCACGCAAAGCTGGCAAAATCGCTAAAAGTTGTCAAATCAACCGTTACAAATGTAGTTAAAGTGTTTGGGGAACGTTTGTCGACAGCCAGGAAGTCTGGATCGGGGGAAATCGAAAACCGGAAGCCGCTGAGACGACAAAGAGAGTTGCCGGTAGTTTCAAGCGAAACCCTCAACTCTCTCTCCGAGATGCCGCAAATGAGCTGGGTGTATCGTCTACAACCGTGCATCGAGCCAAAAAACGATCCGGACTATCGACTTACAAGAAGGTAGTGACTCCAAATCGCGATGATGAACAAAATACGACAGCCAAAGCGCGATTCCGGAGGCTGTACACGACGATGCTGACGAAGTTTGACTGCGTGGTAATGGACGACGAAACCTACGTCAAAGTCGACTACAAGCAGCTTCCGGGACAGGAGTTTTATACGGCAAAAGGAAGGGGAAAGGTAGCAGATATTTTCAAGCACATGGAACTGTCAAAGTTCGCGAAGAAATATCTGGTTTGGTTTAGGCAACCGCAAAATTGTAAACTGCCCAAGTCTGCTAACTTGCGGAGTATTCAGGAGTGCAGGACGATGACAAGCTAAACTTCATAGAGAAAAATCGCAAAAAAATATGGTATACTTTGTCGAATGAATAGGACTTCCACTTTCTGGTCTAAAATCATTTATGTGAAGTCTGTAATTATGCCATATTTTGATTACTGTTCTACAATTCTACTTCAAGCTTCAGACACACATTTTTACATTTGCTTACGATCTCTTACTAGGGGGTAGGGGGGATTTCCAAAAATCTTACGTAAGAAATGTTACATTAAAAATTAATCACAGCCACAGCCATACGAAACCATATTACTTAGGTTTTTTTCACTCCTTACCTATTTGTTGTTTAATTTTGATGTTATGCTATTTATCTTTTAGTGTATTTGATTAATAAAAAAAAATTGCAAGTTCTATAAAATTTATAGAGAACCAATTCAAACCAACATACCATCAAAAGTACTTAATCACATTATTAAAAAAAGATTGTCGATTTTCGCTTTCCACCATAACAATCTTTTAATTGAGAAATTTATAGAAACAAAAAAGAAAATTACGCGTTGTAACACCACGATTTGAATCCATCATATTTCGAAAATTACTTAATCCAGAAAAAAATATTTAAAGATTCATAAGGCGCTTTAAATAATGAATTTCTAGACAGTTTTTTCAGTGATAGACACTACCAACTTTAAATTTTACAAAAGATTAACCAAAAAATCCTAAAACTATATCGCTTACTGCTGAATAAGTCTGAGCTTTTAGGTAAGTTGACAACTTGATTATCGACATTTTTGCCCCATCTCTAGTAGTGCAGAATGATTTTTTTTAAAGATTTTTATGATTTCCAGGTAAAAAACACCTTGTGCTAACCTGATCTCTCCTTTTTAAATCGGAATTCAGATTTTATATTGTTTATTCGATTGTGGAAATTTATTGAAAATTATTGTTACCCCAAACATGCTACGCCTTGAATGATGTTTTCTTTAATCGTTTATGACATTTCATTTGTTGTTTTGTATAGATTGTGCTTTTCAAATACAGTTTTTTTAATTTTACTTAAAAAGTGCTTTGCTTTGAAGCATGTATGTAACATTTTTAATATTTTCAAGCTATTTTTGAAAAAAAGGTGTCAATTTCTCAAAGAATAAAAAACGTAAGATCTTACCACGGGGGGAGGGGGGGTTTTGAAAAATCTTACTTTGTCTTACCAGGGGGGGAGGGAGGGTTTTGAAAATTTCCGAAATCGTGCTTACGTAATTAGTGAACGGCCCCTATGCAAGAATTCCAAATGGGCTCTTCATAATGTAATGGAAATCTGATATCAGACATATATCAAAATATAAAATAATATATCAAATATCAAAAGAATCCTTTTTCACATTCAAATACCCAACCATCCCAAATTTGGTTCCATTTGCTCTGAATACTAGGTTGCTCATTTTAATTTTTTTTCAAATTGCGATCAAACATCATGATTCATAAAATATTTTTTAATGCTTAGCATTTACCTGTATCAAAAATTACAACCTTTCAGAAATAATCGCGTACGTAAATTAGTGATACCTCGACATAATACCACTGACCATACTGACTGGACACTCGATTTCGTTTTCTGGATAATTTTTCCAACAGTACGCAATATCGATTCCAGAGTGCGCATCGATCGATTTGAAGAAATGCTATCCCAGTTAGGAAATGCCACCCAACTTTGAAATAGAAACAGGCAACTTCTACGATAAAATCGGACTAAACAGGTCCATTTTTCCTACAGGGCATTTTTTGTCGAATTTTTCAGGTTCGCCACCTGCCGTCGATATTGCGAACTTACTAAATCTGACAAAAAAAATTAGACAAAAAATGGTTGAATTTTTGTTCTAAGTGTCAAGTCAGTGTGGTCAGTGATAATACTTCTCTTTATAATTCTTCGTGATTCGTACTTGGCATTGTTTTTTGGATCAGTTACTGCATGAAATCAAATTTAGTCGTCTCTTGAAACACTTTCGAAGAGATTATAAAGGGTGTCCACGAATCAATTGCCACGCTATGAAATTGCTCTAACTTTTTACCCGTTGGGTAGAATTTAATGATAATTTGGGTGGATTTAGTTCATAGTGCGTTGTTTACATCCTGCAAGTTTTAAAGTCCTGTGATCAAAACGTGGAAATGGAGTCGAAAGAACAGCTCGTGCGTGATAAAATCTTGCGCACTTATCACGAGAACAAGGATCTTTAGCATCTTTTCATCGCTAGAACGCTGGAAATCACGAATTCCACGGTGTCGCTAATGATTAAGCGGTTCAAGGAACGATTGACCACCGATCGGAAGCCCAGAAGTAAAGGAGAAAGTATTCCGTACAACACCAAAAATCACAACCGCGTAGTTGGGGCCTTCAACCGAAACCCGAACGCCTCCGTTCGGGATGTGGCTAAGAAGCTGCACCTAAGACGAAGTTTTGTCCAAGACCAAAACTAAGGCAGGGCTTCGAACGTTAAAGGAACAAAAGGCCCCTAATCGCGACGAGAAGCAGAACAAGTCCGCCAAAACCTGTGCCAGGAAGTTGTAACTCAACATGCTGACGAAAATTGAATGCTGCATCATGGACGACGAAACATATGTGGAGGCCCACTTCAAACAGATCCCCGGCAACTTGTTTTTCACGGCCAAGAATAAGTTCAGCGTTCCGGAGCATGTCCGCACTCAGAAGATGTCCAAATTTGCGAATAAATTCCTGGTTTGGCGAGCCATCTGAACGTGCGGGAAGCGGAGTCCACCATGCGTGACCCAGGACACGATGAACTGACAGGTGTACATGAAAGAGTGCCTCCAGAAGCGGCTGCTTCCTCTCCTGAAGGCCCACAACGTCCCAACAATCTTCTGGCCGGTTTTGTGCGGACAATAATGTCAATTTAGTGCCGAAAATGTTCAACTCTCCCAACACTCAGGAGCTCCGCCCCATCGAGAAGTACTGGGCGATAATGAAGCAGCACCTTCTAAAACGACCTAAGGTAGTGAAGACAGGCGAGGAACTGAAGAAAGTATGGGTTTTCATGCAAAAACGGTTGATTCACATGTTGTGCAGAATCTTATGGCCGGAGTTAAGGCCAAGGTGCGGGTATTCACGTATGGACTGTAAATAAAATACGAGTAAAGTAGTAAAATGAACAGTTTTAACAGTTATTTTTCAATCCCTGAAAATTTGATGGCAATCGGATGAAAACTCGAATTTTGCGAATCAATTTTGTGTGTGGCAATTTCATCGTGGACACCCTTTATTGCCAGTTTAGGAAATTAGATTTAGTTTTTCACAAAATAATGTATTATATAAGAACTTTCAAATTCTAATCTGCAATCCGATTGCAAAGAACAATAAGAATGAATTCTTAATTTGCAAGTATCAATGAAGAAATCAAATCAAATCAAAATCAATAATTCTCAAGTATGCAAAATAGTGTGGAAGCAGCAAAAATTTGATATAGGAGGGCATTTGGAGTCGATAAATGGTAATATGCTTATTTGAAACTCCTTTCTCCTTTAATTGGGGGGAACAGAGGAGCTCTCATAAAATTGTTTTGCATAAACCAAGAACTTATTAAACAAATGGAACCAAATATGACATGGGAAATCATTTGGGTACGAGAAATGGTTTTATGATTATTTGAAACAGCATCTTTTTTCCAGTGACTACATGAGAAATGGGGAGGGGGTCCAATGCAATTTTCTTGGTATAGAAGTAATCAATAAAAAAATTCAAATTTGACATGGGAATGTATTTGAGTACAAGATATGTTTCTATGGAATTTTACAGACTCTTCTGCTTTGCAATGTGGAGAGGTAAGGGACGGAGGGGGTTCCATATAAATGTTGATGTATCACTTAAAACTTATCAACCAATGTATACAAATATGATATGAGAGTTTTTGATTACGAAAAAATTGGATCCCTAACTACTTCCAACTTTTGCGGATGGGAAGGGGAAACGGGTCTTCATAGAAGTTTTTTTTGGCATAAATCGGGCACTTATGATACCTAAAAAAAAATCAAAATTTTAATAATTTCTTAAAATTTCATTTCTCGTTGGATGGTGTTGTTAGCTAGTTTATATATATACCTAGATATATTCATTTCAGTCCAGAAAGTTAAATTTCCATCAACATGTGTTCCAACTTAAATTCCTAAATAAAATGTGAAATCTCAAATTGAAAATATTATAGCCTTCTCCGTCGATCGGGACCTTTTTTCATTCGGCAGAAAACAACACAAGTTGAGAACCAAAGCAACATACTTTACTACATGGAGAAAAGTTGAAGTAGGCTATACCTAATTTCAATGTTGAAAATACAATATAAACAAAATTTTCTGCGTGGTCATAGTAATGGAAGTTAAGACGCGAACCTACGGTTGATGAAAAGAATGTTCAAAGTTGTATCAGTTTCTCAATGCTGGAATTATCCTTCTAGTAAGAACTTTTTCCAGGAGGTGGTGCTGATGTGCATGTTCTTGCTGAAGTCTGCTGAAGTATATGAAGTATGCTGAGAGTTACCAAATGTTGATTATAATATATTTGCTATAAATTAGGTGTCGAAAAATGGTAAAGTTTCTGTAAACTGAACTGAACATTAACTAAACTGAACATTTTCGTTAAATAGATTTCAAACTCACCTCCCGGGTGTAAAATTGATAAAATTCAAATTCTTTAAATACAGTTTTGTAGTTTACTGAATGCCTAATATTTTGTGTATATCTAAATTTTTTAACACGGGCGAGTTGCTATAGGGGTGCTGGAACACGTTTTTTGCGTCTTTACGTCTTTAGTTTTCTTTTAACTTACAAATTGAAAATTCTCGGGTACTCGGTATTTTTGAATATCCTGAATTTCGTATGTTATTGGAAAACATTCAAGTCAACTGAACAGAAATCCAAGCATCATTCGGTGAACCAAATCACCAAAAGATGACTCACGTCCCCCTTGAATGGCACACGGCGGAATGGCGTGTTTATTTTATTATTACAATCCCCCCGGGGCGGTTGTTTGTGTTGATTTTTGTTGTGTTTACTCGCTTTATTTACCTTATCTCGCTCTATCCACTTTCAAGTTCCTGACAGTCAGCGCAGCGGTCAGGGGAGACAGTTTGACTCCACGACGACCGACGACGACTTCGCAAAAGTATCTATCCTCTCCTCTTCTTTGCCTCCTGCAGGGATGCTCCAGCAGCGTCGTCTTTGCTTTGAATGTGGGCGTCCATCATTGTCGTCGTTTTTTTCCGTACGTTTATTTGCAGTTATTCAAACAACAAACGACGTCAATACTTGCTCAGCGACGAACTCGAACCACGATCAAGTCACCTCAAATCGCCTCTATTCAATAGTTTTTCCCCTCTTCTTGAGTGATACTGATTTTATGCATCAATTCCTTTTTTTCAATAAAGATTATCACCGTTTTTTTTCCTTTTCAGAACAGAAGATTTCAACCGACGACATTCAACATCAGCAACAGATGAAATGATGAAAATAGTTTTGTTCATCTGCCTTCTCATCGGTTTGGCCGTTGGGGAATTCGCCGAAAACCGGGAACATAGGGTAATTTTTCAGCTAATTCTCAGGTTGAACCTTCGTTTTTTTTTAACTCTGTTAACAAATTTTAGGTCCACAACATTGTCCTGTATCCGGACAAACAGTCCTGGTGCGAGACGCAAAATGTCAGCCAGGTGATCAGCTATCCGGGCTGCAAACAGGTCACCATCGATAATAACGTGTGCGTTGGGGGATGTTTCAGCTATTCGATTCCGCACACGGAACCGTCGGATCCGGGAGAGATAATTGTGCCCTACTGTGACAGCTGTCAACCGTCGGAAACGGCCTGGCATGATGTAAGATTAAAATCTACAAGAAATCTAAAAGTCTAAATCTGTAGTCGCAATCTGAAATCTGAATCTGAATCTGAAATCTGAATCTGAAATCTGAATCTGAAATCTGAATTTGAAATCTGAATCTGAATCTGAAATCTGAATCTGAATCTGAAATCTGAATCTGAAATCTGAATCTGAAATCTGAATCTGAAATCTGAATCTGAAATCTGAATCTGAAATCTGAATCTGAAATCTGAATCTGAAATCTGAATCTGAAATCTGAATCTGAAATCTGAATCTGAAATCTGAATCTGAAATCTGAATCTGAAATCTGAATCTGAAATCTGAATCTGAAATCTGAATCTGAAATCTGAATCTGAAATCTGAATCTGAAATCTGAATCTGAAATCTGAATCTGAAATCTGAATCTGAAATCTGAATCTGAAATCTGAATCTGAAATCTGAATCTGAAATCTGAATCTGAAATCTGAATCTGAAATCTGAATCTGAAATCTGAATCTGAAATCTGAATCTGAAATCTGAATCTGAAATCTGAATCTGAAATCTGAATCTGAAATCTGAATCTGAAATCTGAATCTGAAATCTGAATCTGAAATCTGAATCTGAAATCTGAATCTGAAATCTGAATCTGAAATCTGAATCTGAAATCTGAATCTGAAATCTGAATCTGAAATCTGAATCTGAAATCTGAATCTGAAATCTGAATCTGAAATCTGAATCTGAAATCTGAATCTGAAATCTGAATCTGAAATCTGAATCTGAAATCTGAATCTGAAATCTGAATCTGAAATCTGAATCTGAAATCTGAATCTGAAATCTGAATCTGAAATCTGAATCTGAAATCTTTTTTTTTTTTTTTTTTTGTATGTTTTATTTATCGAGGGATTAACCAGATGTTTTCACCCTCCCATTTCGTGTATCATATTTTACATCAGATTAAATCACTGAGTTCACTTTTTCTTATAAACTCTAGCACTTTTTTTTCTTTGTTTTTTTCATTTTGTAGCACTGATTGTAAAGTTGTTTCTCGTAGTAAATCATTTCTTTGTGTGTTGTATTTTATACATTCTATTAGAATGTGTTTCACTGTTAACACCACATTGCAGGTACTGCACACTGGAGGTTCTTCTTTCTTCAACAGGTAGTCGTGCGTAATTTTCGTGTGGCCAATTCTTAGCCTTGTCAGGATACGTTGGTCTTTTTTGTTTTCTACGTCTTTCCACTTGTCGGTATCTGATTTCACTTCTCTCAATTTGATTGTTGTGTTGATTCTCCATTTTGATGAATGATGTCTCGAAATAACCGATTTCACCCATTTTAGGGTGTCTGATTTTGGTGTTCCAGTTTCCAGCATTTCGGCTTCCCTCCCTGCGTTTGCCAGACGATCTGCTGCTTCATTCCCGGTTATTCCTACGTGGCTTGGGACCCAGATAAATGTAACTTTTTCTAAATTAACATGTTTGTGGATTTTTTGTATAATCGGATGCTTTACACCGGATTCCAAAGCCATAAGAACACTAGCTGAGTCCGTGTAAATTGCGGTTGGTATGTTGATATTATTCATAGCAAGAAGCACGGCTGTTGCTTCTGCGGAAAAAATTGAATAACTTGCTGGGAGTTTTCTCGAAACGTTTTCCATATCTGGGTGAAAAACTCCAATGCCTATTTTTCCTTCTGATAGGGAGCCATCAGTAAAACATTCTGCTTTATGTAGGTACTTGTTGTTTTTCAGTGAGTTGAACAAGGCAACTGCTTGTCTACTATTTCCGCCGGATTTGAAATGACGTTTTATAGTCCAGTCGATATTTGGTGGCTTCTCGTACCAATTCCTCGTTGTTTCTGACGACAATTTGAGTATTGGTGGTAGTCGATGGCAAGTAATTTCCTGCAGCATTCTATTCGCTCTGTTCAAAAGGAAATTTTCGCTTACTCTACTTCTTTCAGCAATCCAGGTTGCCTTTCTTGCCCATGTAAGTGCTGCAAGGGAAGTGGACGGGAGTACTCCATTTTCTACACATAGTGCCTCAATGGGTGACGTGCAGAATGCTCCCGAGACTGTTCGGAGCATGTTGTTGTAGACTGTTTCTAGTTGAATAATTTCCTCCGGTTCGAATATTTCACATCCGTAAAACAATTTAGAAAGCACTGTTGCGAACCCTATTTTTAATAGAGTTTCACGATTCCCCAAGCTGGCTAAAATTTTTAAGAATCTGATTCGGTGTGCGCATTCTTTTTTAGTATTTTTCAAGTGTGTGTTAGCATTTCCGTTCTGGTTCAGTGTAACTCCTAGAATTCTTGCAGTTCTAGTGCGTTCTATCTCAACTCCATCAGCTGTCAGTTTTCTTTGGAGGAAAAATCGATGTCTTTTCCCCTTTGTTCCACAGCATGTATGTAGTAATGAACTTTTTCGTGCGTTGATCGAAAATCCATTTTTTTTGGCCCATTTCAAAATGCAGTCAATGCCGTATTGTAGTTTCTTTCGGCAAATCGCTGTAAATTTTCCACCCACAACCAGGAGAATATCATCTGCATAAATGAGGACCGAAATATTTCTAGGGATGGTCTCGAATATTCCATTCATAACTAGTATGAATAGGGTCGGTGATAGTACTGATCCCTGCGGAACTCCTGTTAGTTGAGGGCGTGCTGAGGAGACTGCTCCTCCGATCGCAACGTAAAACGAGCGGTTTGTGAGGAAATTTTTTGTTACTTGGTAAATGCGATTTCCAACTTTTGCTCGTTCCATTGCTCGAAGAATTCCGGGGCGCCATGTTCTATCGAACGCTTTGGCTAGGTCTAATGAAACAATTTCTGAATGCATTCTTTCATGTCGATGTTCGTTAAGAATGTCTTTCAGCTGACTGAGGTGGCTAGTGGTTCCCATTCCACTTCGAAAGGCATGTTGATTGGGGTGAAGAAGATTGTTGGTTTCGAGATGTTGCTGAAGTCTACGGTTGATAAGTCGCTCGTAAATTTTTCCCAAGCAGGAGGTCAGTGCAATCGGTCGAAGGTTGTCTGCTCCTTCCGAGTTTCCTCCATGCTTAGGTATCGGGATCACCTTACTGACTTTCCATTTTTCAGGATATTCTCCATTTTGCCATAAAGTGTTAAAAGTTTCAAGTATAATAGCTCTTGCTTCGGGGGGCATGTTTTTAACCATACAGTATGAAATTTCATCCGGCCCGAATGACTTTCCGGTGCATTTTTTGAGCGCAATATTAAGTTCTGTTGTTGAAAAATTTCGATCTATAATGTCATTAGCGGCTATAGAAGTAGGTGGTGAGTATTGGTTTGTTAAAGATGGCGCGTAGTGATCGGTGGTGAATGTTTCTTGAAATACATCTGCAATATAGTCCGCAATTTTCTGTGGGTCACTAGTGTATTCTCCCTTTATTGTCATTCTTCTAGTTCTACTGGATTTGCGACCAGTTATGTTTCCGAAATTTTGCCAAAGTTTTGAAACTGGAGTAAATTCATTGAACGAGGTTGCGAAAATTTCCCATGCCTTTTTCTTCTCTTCTTTGATGATGTCTCTCGATTCCGCTCTTGCTTTACGAAATTGTTCATTTTTTATCGGCCATGAATTGTCTGACCTGTTGGTTTTTTTTAAGATTTTCCATTTTTCTTTTCTGTCTTTGATTCTTGAGCTTATTTCCTCAGTCCACCAGGGAGCAAACTTTGATGCTGTTCTCCCTTTTGTACGAGGGATGCATCTTTTTGCTGTTTGGAAAATAGTGGATGTAACATTTTCAATGTTCGGTCGAGCAATGGCAAAAAGTTCGTCGCTTATTATCACTTGATATGTTTCCCAGTTCGCTTCATTCAACTTCCATTTTATCACCGCAGGCACTGTAGGGCATGGACCATCCAGCTCTACGAGGATCGGTATGTGGTCACTATTTCCTGGCTCAGGGAGGGTTGACCATTTGAATCTGTTTACAGTGGATGACGATGAAAACGTTAAATCGATAGCCGTGTCAAATTGGTTTTGGATAGGACTGAACCTGGTTTTCGATCCGTCGTTTAGCGGGATCAGTTCGTTGTTCGCCGCCCACGTTGCAACGCTTTCGCCCATTCTGTTAGTGGAGTCGTCCCATGTGAAATGGCGGGCATTGAAATCGCCACCCACCAGAAAAGGGGGAGTGATCTCACGAATCAGTGATTCTAATGCCTTTTCCGCCCTTTTATAAAAGCCGCTTTTAAAATGGTTGTAGACACACACAAGGGTGATTTTTAGTGGCGAAAAAAGTCTAACCACAACGGCAGGAATTTGTGGATCGGTTTCAACTATTTCATGTGGCACTTCTTTGAGAATTCCCATAATAGCGTGGCCTTTCCTTGCGTTTGGGGAGAAGCTAGTTTTGTAAATGTGGTAGTTCTTTTTAACAATTGCGTTGTAGGAATCCGTAAGAGTTTCTTGAAGCATTAGACATAATGGTAACTTACCCCAGATCATCCTGGTCAACTCTGCCTCGTTACTCCAGAAACCTCTAATGTTCCATTGAAGGAGAAATGGTTGACCCTGAGGCCTATGAGACCGAGGTGTTGATTTAGAAGTTTGTGTAGAATATGTTGTAGTCGTAGCAGTCCTCGGGTTTCTGGGTACGGGTCCTCTACTAGTCCCTTCTCCGGCATCCCATTGTGGTGTTGTTTCAGAGGGAGGTAAATGGTCGGTTTTACTCAGCATAGTTTGGTATGATCTGGGGAAGAACTCATCGTAGGGTACAATGCTATGGGGCGGCGTTGCACCCATCTGGGCTGTGAAAGGGGGTTCACCATCGACAGGTATGAGGATTGCGTCCTGGACGGCTACCATCCCCTTCCACATATTACCCAGTGACTGATACTCACGCCACTTGAGCCTCAGATGGGGTGGTGGTTCCTCCTGGCTGATAGAATTGATTGTTGATTTGGTGGTAGGTAGTAGAATCGGTTGAGGTGTGGTAGTTTTGATATTCGTTTTTCCTATTTTATTTGCGAAAAAACTTATTGGAAGCTGGGTTTGAAGTTTCGGCTTCTTCATTTTGCATTTCTTCGTTGTGATCCATAGATTCGTCTGAACTGTGTTCATCTTCTTCTTCTTCTTCGTTTTCGTGTTTGCTTGTTTTTTTCTTCGTTTTGTCAGCCAGGGGAGATTGTGCTCCTCTTTTTCCGGTGTTTTCAGGGGTTGTTTTCATTTTTGAGGATTGCTGCTGTGTTCTAGTTGTTTGCCGTGTAGTCATTGGTGGAATAGTAGATTTTTTAGGAACGCTTTTCGGTACTTGGAAACCAAGTTTCGGATTTTGTTGTTTTTGAGTATTTTGTAATTGTTTTTGTAGTTCTGCGTGGAATTCTTGCTGTTGATCTGGGGTTATTTGGCTCGATGTGGGGGTAGTCATTCCGGATTGAATAATTGGTGTGCTGATCTGACTTCTATCCTTTACTGGTGTGGCTGTTGGTGAGATATTGTTGTTTTTAAAAAACTGCTTAACCCTTTCCTTGTAATTTTGAAATTCTTCTTCAATTTTGGAGTGTTTTTCTCTCTCTTGCATAAGAATTTCCAGTTTTTCCGTTAAGTTTTTAACGTTTATTGTGAGAGCTTCAATCACCTTATCTTTTCGAGCACTGTCCGCATCGGTGACCGATGCATATGTAGGTTTGGCATTTGGCGAACCAATCCTTCTCCGGGCTTCTGCCCAGGAAATGGACTCGTCCGTTTTACAACGGATGACCGCTTCCTCATGGCGGTATAGAGGGCATTTTCTCCCCGCCGCGGAGTGCTCATTTTCCTCTTCTGGACAATGAGGACATCGGAACTTTTCCTTGCATGTGTTTTCCATATTTGAATGATTTTGGGAACAGCGAGTACAACGTGTTGGCTGGCTGCACCTTTTCTTAGTATGCCTATATTCAAGGCAGTTCCGGCAAATCATAGGGCTTTCGTAATACGTTCTTACTGAAACCTTCATCCAACCAAAGAAGACTTCTTTTGGCAAGCGTGTGCTTCCAAAAGTTAAAACAATCAACGGTGTGTTTACTTGTTTTTTCTCAACAAATTTTGTGATTTTCCTCACGGCAAGAACTCCTTGATTAGCTAACTGTTTAAGCAGCTCCTCTTCTGGAACATCCATTGTTTCGGGCTGGTAAACCATCCCTAATCTTTTATTTAAATTGGGGTGGTCAATTATCTCTATCTTCGTGTTTGTGTCGAGCTGTTTAATCCTCTTCAGCTCCTCGGCCAGCTGTATATTGTATGTGCTGAGTGTATAACTCAGTCCACGGCTATCTATCGACATTTCTATTTCCTTTCGCAGTGGTTTGCCTAGCTTGCCTTCAATGATGGAAGCAAACCAGAACGGGTTGTTCGGGAGGGGTTGTGGATTTTCACCAGGTCGTTGTACTTTCAAGTAAATTTTGCGGCCGTCAAACGTTGACGAACGCATAAAAGGGGGGAT